>NW_009714347.1:1480-53530 GCF_000703405.1 Apaloderma vittatum | reverse complement strand
GTTTGGGCCGGAGCAATTCCTCCCGTGGAACCTCTTCTCTTGGCTTTCCTGTCGCATTAGAGCGACTTCAGCCATACCTGCTAAATGTCGCTGCAGGATGAGGTGCTCGCACACAGAGTTACATACCAGCGTAACAAACCACCTCAGAACTACACCAGCGTAATTAAAGAGCTGGTAAAAAGCTCCCTCATGCCAACAGCTCCCAACACTTGTTAACTTGATTTTTGCTCACCACTGCGCGTAAGGTGGGAGGCATGACACAGAGCGAGGTGAAATCCCTCAAAAGTTTAGTTACTTTTCCGTTGCATTCCAGCACAGATAATGTTTAATTTTATGACTTCCTGCAAGTCTTTAGCATGAGCTGAAAGTGCGTGCAGCGTGACTTCAGGGTATGCCAATTATGTAAATCAACACTAAAATAACAATGGCAACGTAGTTTACACATCACTGACATTAAATGAGCACTTCAACTTCTAATTGCCATTCCAGTTCAATCTGTAGTGGGTCATGCCAGGAAAAAGTCATTTCTTGCCTCAACACTTACTCCCTGTGCCTGGAGCATAGGTTGTACTGTATGCCCAGCTTCACATTATCTCCAGGAGCTTTCTCTATTAGGATGATGAGCTTTCTAAGGGAGAAACGTGTTTGTGGTTGTTCTGAAGGCCCACACATACTGTGATCTGATATCAAGAGGGTCTTGTAGGTTTGCCCCTCTCTGATTTTAAATACAAATAGGCTCTCAGTCTTCTCCCAGCCATAGAAGACATTTCTCCTTCTAGTTTATCATCTCTATTTAGATCAGGATTTGCTGGGGCAATGACTCTGCCTTCCCATCTTCCCTCGAGGTCCCAAAAGACAACACCGAAGCACTAACAGCACATTCCCTGAATGTACTAGCACCCACACCAGACGCTCAGCCATGCCACAGCACCTACCTCACACCGCCTGCCCCACAAAGACACTTCTCACCAGGGTGCATCTGTCTCCCTTTCAGCCAGTGCCCTGGTGAATACGTGGAATAAGACCTTCAAAGTGTCATCCATGAAGGTCTGGTTATGGTTTGCACCTCATGAGCACAACAACTGACTAACTACCCCTCTGCAGAGCCTTTGAATATTGCACACAGGCCTGCTCCCACTGCATCTCTGCCATCGGCGCACCTGAGGTCACAAGCTGAGAAGCATCTTTACATGACAGAGAACATCAGAGACGGGTGTATGCAGGTGTAACTACTCCAGTGCTTCGTCTGCGGAGTACAAACACGCTAGGATGTGCCCACCCAGATTTCCAGCTCCCGCTATGAGCCTTTGCAAGCACCCTTGTCCCCTCCTCACCCCTACAGCTCTGCACCTGAGAGAAAGAACCTGAAGCTCAATAGGCCACATTCTCTGGTGCTGCAATTCCTCACAAGCTCTGTGAAACCGAGGAGTCGAGCAGTACATCAGCTAAAGATCTAGCCCCACTGTAGTGGACTCCCCATTTCATTTTACAGAGTTACTTTTCAGACTAAGCCTGCTTTTCAGCTCGACTCCTGCCAGAGAGAAAAAACACCATTTACATTGAAAAGATCTGGTACAGACGTGGGGTTTTACAAAACCTGGCCTTGCATAGTTGTTAATCTCTTTTGTGAAACTTCATTTCCCTGCGCCTGAACTTTGTATAGTTGACTGAACTAATTGATTTCTTTCTTCTTTCCCACGTGCACTCTTTTTTTTTCTTTGGGTTTTTTTTTTGTTTCTTTTTTTTTATTTTTTTGAGAGGTGTTGAGTCAGTAAATACTCAGCTAGCAGCACCTGCTGCTCAAGTTTCAGATCCAGGTGTTCCTTTCCAGGACACAAAAACCTTGATGGATTTCAACTTCAGGTATTATTGGGTTTTCTTAGTTAAATGATAGAAAAGTATCTGAATATGGATGGGATTTACAACATGGTGGGAATCCTTTCCAGGATTAGAGAAGGAAAGAACAGTATCTTTTTTCCGCCCAGAATTTTCTTCTTACAAACACTATAGCAAATCACATTTATATACTGCCATCATGAAATGTCTTTTTCTCCAGTGTAGTTGGGACCGTCATTGTTGATGACTAGGGCCAGAAGACTTCAGCTGGAAGACCTAGATGAGAAGTGCTCACTAGGGTCTCTGTCCATACCTTGTAATCCTTAAGAAAACTACCTAATTTCTGGTCTAGTTAAAGATGCAGATTTATAGAAACACTTGCATTGCTCTACGCATGTTGATACTCAACAGTTTTACTACTGACTTCAGCAGACAAGTTAGACCAAAGCCAAGCATTTTTGAAAATTCCCAGTTTAGACCACTATCTCCTGGATATGGTAAGTATGTGAGATGTGAAATATTAACAGTAGTGAGCTTTTATAAATTTTGCACTTCTAGTGAATAAACCTCTTCATAAAAATCTGTGCTGAAGTATGAAACATATACATGGTGTGGCATCAAATGCTAGGGGGTGTCTTCTGAAAATGAGTTAAGATGTGTTAGTGATGTTGAGGTTTTGGCTTCGCAACGGGTGGAGATTATCCGAAGGGTTTTCTGTTCCTGAACTGTGCTTCCTGTTGGCATCTGTGTGAATATGATGTGTGGCCATTCTTTAAAATAGTACTGTTTTCTTAAGACATATTTGTCTTTTGGTGGTTTGTCTTTTAACATCTATCAATTGTCTCTGCTGCGCAGCCTGCCTCCTGTTTCATGACGGATGAATTCTCACCCGAGAAGATAATTTACAAGATGGTGATCTGTTTTTGAAGAGAGGAAAGGCAGTTTATTCAGAAATGTCTATTTCTTTCTTATTCACCTTTGCTGAAATCTGGCAGCTCTTCAAAGCTGTTGCTCTGTTTCACAGCGAGTCCCAATTTCATTCATCAAATCTCAGCTTTCCTTCCATCATAGTAGCAAGGAAATCGGAAATTCTCAGGAAATGCAATGCCGCCAGTACTCACTACATTTCCAGTATGTCTCCGTTGCTACTGAATTGTAACAGTTGCCCCTAACAATGTTACAACTGCAAATACAGGCTGCCCGTTATCAGTTCATGTGGCCTTTTGCATTGTAGGACAAACTCCCACAATTTGTGATACAATTGCCAGAGAGAGAGGAAAAAGGGAGGCTAACATAATAATCTTTAACTGTTTTACCCTTGATACTACAAACTTCCAAATTTTAAAGTGCAGTATTTGACCTGTGGCTTTTATCATTAGGAAGTGAAAAAAATGGCGTAATACCTTCAAGTAAAAGCACTAAGAGTTACGCACTGCTGTTGTTTGGGGCTAAATACTAGGTTAATGCCAACAGTAATCTCAAATATCTGGAATCCCAGGGCTCGATCTTGCCTTAAAGACAGTGGCAAAATTCCTTCTGGTTTCGGTGGTACAGGCTCACATGTTTAAGCAATGAAGAGACACGGATGCCGATTATTTCGCTCAGAAGATTTGGAGCAGAGGGGTTTTTTAATTATAAAAATCTGGTTAGGAAAACAATGAGGTGAGGATGTTCTCCCACATCAAAGAGAAATGGCTGCGTCATAGATGGTCCACTTCAGGAGCTTACAATTTCATCACTGCGGAGATATTGACGTCAAGTAAAATGGAGGATAATATAAAGTTACGCATATTGCCTTAAGAAGTGCATATTTTAGCAGTGAAACTGGATAATATTTTGCAATTAAAATAAAATAAAGGCAAGTGTGACGTTCTGTTTAAGCAGATTGTCTGTATGAAGGCTTTATTGTAGCTGCAGATTTAGGGCATATGAAAAGGTTTTCTGTGCTCAGTTGCGGGATGAAAAACATTGCATCATCAGGAATTCTTGTACTCTAACACTTCTTGCTAGTATGCCTCTGACAATGAATGCTTGCAATTTTATTTTCTGGTGTAAAGTCATGTTTTCTCAGGTCATTATCATTCCAATTTTTAAATATCCTCTTAAAACGAGACAGAACTACGGAAAGTAATAGTAAAGCTTTGTGCCGGCTCTGTGGCATGTGCTCGGCACAAGCGATCAGCTGCAGCACCTGCTTCACACTGGGAGTAAAGCTATTTGCAAGTTGCTCTCAATTACGTCCCTTGTTCTTAGCTCTGCCCAGTTTCCAGAGAAGCTCTGATGGGCACAGGTCTCAGTTCAGTCACCACCCTGCAACTTTTATTTAGCAGCTTGTTTGCTCGCATGCTACAAAATTTAACTGACTGGGAGGGATCTGAGGAGAACAACAGCCTTTGACAGTTCCCAAGCTCTTGTCTGCTCCAGCACTGCTGCGCTCCTTCTGCGGCATTCCAGAAATCACATTCTAAATAGCAAAAACCAATTTTTAGCAGCACATGTTGAACTGCTTCAAGGTATCCATTTATCCCCAGAACATCTGTAGCCCCAAAGTCATAGTGCTCTTCCTGTATTCAGCCTCTCCGTTCCTCTACGAGAAGAAGAACTGCTACCTCTATTTCACAGAAAGGGAAAAAGGGCAGAGAACACTCAAAGGTTGTTTTTCTAAGAGGTATACAGGGACCCAGAGATGTATGTAGGTCACACCGAGATTTTCGATGATGCATAATCAGGTTAGACACAGTTTTTGGATCAAAATCCCAAAACTTCAGTGAGACGCTTCTTAAGTGAGACTCAACCCATGCAGGCATTTCTGAAAAGCCCAATACCAAATCTATTACCCAGTAGTTTCCCGACTGGTTCCTGCAGTGCCTTGTCCACTGTTCTTACCGCAATAGGAATATAATCGTCTCATTCAACTACAGAGAAAAGCTCTGAGCTTGTAAGAGTCAATCTGTGCCAAATAGAGAGGGTTTACTACAACCTCGGTCAGGACAATAAGATACTGGTCAGGGTATC
Source organism: Apaloderma vittatum (assembly GCF_000703405.1). Lineage (NCBI taxonomy): Eukaryota > Metazoa > Chordata > Aves > Trogoniformes > Trogonidae > Apaloderma > Apaloderma vittatum. The sequence goes on along the minus strand of NW_009714347.1, from coordinate 48,679 downwards.
GACATACAGCTTTGTTCCCCAACCACATCAGTTACTGCAGCAGAGGTGCGCAGTGAAATCGCTTGCCTGCTGTGCCGTCACTTCCTCCTTTTTGCTTTTCTTCAGGCCCTGCTCCAGGACAGGTGCTCAGCACTTTGGGAAAGCCAGGGCCAACCTTTACATTCCTCGATACCTTTAATGACCTTCCTTCACCACACTTCGGCTTCCTGCTTTTTTCTGAAATTTGCCTATCTGAATTTCTGAATTTTACCTATCTGCCCTTCGTTGTAAAACCAAGCATGTCCTTTAGTCTGTTCAGGATTAGGCTTGAAAGAGCATAAAACATTCTTGATGTGCCACACTGTCCAATTACTAATTCCATTATTCCCATCAGTTTTGCATTCTCTAACTGGACTTATGCAGCCCTGGCATTGTATTGCTGTAGGAGATTTGCTTGCTCTTACCTATTCTGTTTTCTATACAGTATTCATGTGTATAGACTCAGTAAACATTGATACCCACTTAATGTGAGTATACTGAACATATTCCTTTAGTCAGTTATGGAATAAACTCCATTCAGATAAATCAAAATACTAAACAAACAAACAAGCTGAGGAAGAATGGAATAAACTCCATTTATTTTGCACCTTTGACCTCTTCACTTGCTTTCTGCTCCCCTGTGCACATCCGAAGCCCTGACAGCCAGTGGGTTTCAAAAAAGAAACTGCCTCAAAATTTCTCCTGCCCCTCTTTGTCTGCCAGAAAAGGCAGCCAGCACATGAACTGGGGAAAAAGCAAGCTCACTGCAAGCCCAAAATTGCTACATCAAATAATTTTAAATAGACTGAATAGATTCTCTAAGTCCTGGTTCAGATGCTCACAGAGCCTAGGAAGAACAACAAGGACGCCTAAAAATGAAGTTTATGAATAAATCCTTGAAAAATCAGGGTTACTCTCTCCATACCAGTGGAAAACTGAAATTCCAAGTTGTGCAATCGAATGTGGCATTCATTTCTGCAGCTGGTGGGAAAATAGTTTCCTTACAAAATAAATTTAATAAAAAGTAGACTGTTTTGTATCTATTTTTCCCTAAGCAACTTAGAAAATGTCAGACATTAATATTAAGGAACTTTGATAGATTAAAAAAACACACCACTGTAATAATATGTAAATATTGTTTTTTCCTTCTTTTCTTCTTTCCATTCATTTAAAATATTGGATGTGTTCTGATAAAACAAGCTGAGTTTACCAGGGCCAAAGCTGTGAAAAAGCATTTCTGCAAACTCTCCAAAGAAATATGTATGTATATGATAAAATAAAGGTTTATTTCCCTTACGCCAAAGTGACCCTGACTGAATGCAATATGCACCACACTGCCATGTGTGTCCAGGCAGCTGTACACATATTTTACATGTTTGCTTTCATTAGAAATAATGAATTCTAATTTCATCAGAAATACAAAATTCCTCTACACTGGATCATGACGATGGTTTCTATTGGAAATATTTCTCCTGTCTTTAACAAGCCTTGTAGGTTCTTGGATTGAAAATCCCTGCTATACAGAAGAACTAGTCAAGCTCCCATGCATCATGTAAGTTAGGCCATAAAATTTGAGCTGCCACATGGTAATCGTTTAAATGAAATATTTTTAAGTAGAGCAGCAGAAGGACGATCCCCACTGTGATCAGAGAAGTGGTATTTTTCAATGTCCATCAAGAGGGGACATTGCTCTTGGCAATCCCCTCATTAGCCCTGTTACTGACACAGGGGTTTGTGATACCCCTGCTTTGATACAAAAGATGGCACAAATCCAGGAGAGGCTAAATAACCCACCTGAATGAGGAGGCTTTGAAGCTTTTATTCTAGTATTTCACACCCTAAAAGTAGAAGAAACTTCAGCATAAGAAGAAACCTCACCTTAAGGGTGAAAACCCCAAGTAAACTGGGAAAGTGAAGCTCGATCTCGCCCTTACTAAGCCAGCGGTGTGCAGCACGGGCATTTCGAAGTTGGCACCCGCAGCTTCGAAGGCTTCAGTCACTGCTGGGCTTGCAAAGACAAGGCAAGACTTTCAGACCAGAAACTAGGGCTGAGGGGGCAGAGTGCCTCTAGACTCTCCTCAGCTGATTGAAACTGCAACTCTTCCTTCGCTTGTGTTGAAGGCACTATCCACACCCCCCTTGGGGCATTAACTAGAAATCCTGGTTCAGCAACGCCAAGGCGACCTGTCGAATCCTTGCCTAAGCTCAAAGACGTGACGAAAAATGCATCGTACTCCCTGCTTCCTTGCCTTCCAGCAGCACATCACTCCGTGTTCCTCCTGGGCCCGTTGCATTTCCAGAGAAGCAAAATCTCCTTCCAAAGCCCAGGGCAAAATTCCATGAGAGCAAGCTAGACCCACAGCCCTGTTTGTATCTCTTCCTCTAAGGCTACATCTCTACTAGTAAATTAAGTGCGCCTGGGAACATTCCTGGGCACGGAGGCCAGCTGGCATGGTAAAGCCTGCTTCACTGCTACCACCGGGGTGGCTGCATGCAAACTGCTGCTTGGGGATGGTCCCAAGAACATTAGAACAAACCACGGCTAGAAACCGTTTGGGAGAGAGCTTCTTGGCCTGGCCCAAAAGCATACCAGAGGTGTCCTGACAGCACAACCAGTCACTGGCTTTTGGCTGGGCCCACAAGTGTTCCCAGGAGCTGCTTTATTTACCAGTGCAGGTGTAGCCCAAGGCCATGCTTACCTCTGCCTGCCCAGGTACCACAGGGAGGACGCAGGACCGAGATTAATGCTGTCATCACTTCAGTCAGCTGATCGTCGTTCCGTACACTTGTAGAACGCACCTTTTATCTATACAGAAGTTGTTGATAAGAGAGCGTTTAAAGCAGCCTAGAGGGGAAACCACTTGAAAGAAGAGCTGCAGTGATCCAGAGAGCAGCTCTGGGGCAGGCCCAGACTGACACGAGGTGGGAACCCAGGGTGCTGCTGAGCTGTAGGGAAGGGAGAGGACTCCTGAGGACCCCAAGAGACATTGGCCTATGCTCAGCCATTTCCACACTGGGGCTGAAGGATATTTGCTGCAAATTGTGCACAGGCTTGCCAGGCTCTATGGAGCTCTGCACTGGCACGCTAACAGCATGCACCACAACACGGTTTTGCATGGGTCCACAAGCCGCTCCAAACTGGGAGCCAACTTTTGACTGGCATCCTCTTCACCAGCGTGTCACGCTATGGCCATAACCCTGTGCCGACTGCAAGGAGCAGGGAAAGGGATCACCTTTTCCACTCACATCCTCACCGAGGGTTAGTGTCTCCTCCACAACCACTCCCTAACTCAGGTCTCCCGATATGCTCTCAGTTAGGATAAAACTTCTCCATGCATTTAAGCTAACTCTGACTATTTGCTCTGGATCAGATCAGGGAGCAATTGCACATGTGGTTCTTCTGGCAGGTGAAAAGAGGAGAGGTGAGAGAGGGAGCAGGCCTGAGCTGCTGGCTTGGCAGAAAACACTGATGCCACGTGAGGATGTGTGACCACTACCTCTTTGGGCAAGTTTTTATATCATGGGTGTTTTTTTCAAAACAGCTCAGCAGTAGGAGCAAATGCTTTTAGGCAGGTCCCCAAAAAAATGCACCATCCCAAATCCCTCTCCAGAAGCAATCTGTCACCTAGAGACAATTGCTCAGTCAAGCCTCGTTCAAGTTTCACTCCTTCACTATCAAGCCACAAGCTGGGCAGAAGACGTCAGTGATCTCCACTTCAGCATTACCTATGCCTCTCCTCCCATATACGCTGCAGCTCAGTAACATCTTGTCTGGGTTCAGACCTTCTATTTCCAGTTACCAATCTAACCCAGAGATGAAGGACCTTTCCCTCCTCTCTCCATCTGCCCTCTGTTCAGCACAAGCACTTTGTGAAGCAAGCCCAGCTGCCAAGAACACAGTCCCTAACAGATAAGCTGATCAAAGCGGAGGCTGCCATCGTCCCTCCCTTCGGAGAACTCCTTCCCAGCCCCAAGCCACTCAGCCTTGCTCCATCTCTTCTGCCCAAACTAGTGCTCCTGCAGCAAACAGGTTCCAAGAGCTGGTTTGTCTGAAAAGGAGTCTCTTCTTTGAGCATGTACACAGCATTTCACTTGGTAGGGTCCTGATCTCGGTTGGAACTTCTACATTACAAACACATTCTTTCCCTTTATATTTAAATGAAATGTAAATTCATTTAATAATTAAGTCTCAGTTAAAATCTTTAACTTGTAAACCAGAATTTAAAAATCTGTAGGAGCCAAATTCCCTTCCCTAGCTGGAGGTACAGTAGCTAACTTTTCAGCTGATGTTGTTTTGTTCAAAATCAAAGGAGGTTCATATTAAGCCTACAAAAGGAAATCATGATTGATGATCTGGCCTGCCCAACTACAATTCCTTTAGTAACAAAAATATTTTGTAAGTTCATTTATTATTGAGATCAAGCAATGAGTCTGGAGCAACATAAAATGGTTCCAATTAGAATCAAGTAATTGCCATTTTGAGTGAACATAAGCTTTTCTGGATTAAAAAAAAAAGGGCAATAAAAGCTCAAGTAAGCTCGCATCTGAGATTTAAGCCTTCAAAGCTTTTTTTCCCTCTTTTTCCCCTATTTTTAATTTTTTTTCTTGTGTGAGAGAGAAACATACACACACAGGAGAATGGGGGGAGGAGGAACAAGGATGTATGAAAAAAGAGGAGTGATTTTCCCAAGCTGAGGTCTCTTCCTGGGTGACCCAGTCTCCCTGGGAATGCTGCCCATGTGATTTGCACCAACTGGATCAGCAACAGCACGGGAATGAAGAGCTTCCACACTATCATTAAAAAAAGTGGCAAAGGGTGGAAAAGCCAGCCAAGCACAAGTTGAATAATCTCACTGAAACCCTCCTGCAGATGAGGGAAAAGTGCCTTCTCCTGCAGCAGCAGTTTTCAGAGCAAATGTTGGAGAGTGCAGTAAATGAAATCAGCTTCAGCGCAGCACCAGCTGAATTAGGCAACCAGAGAGAAAACTGTTTTGTCTGCTGACAAAGATGCTTCCTCAGAGCCACTGAGACCCAGTCCCGAGTAGAAAGTGCTCACGTGCTCCTTAACACTGAGATTTAGGATCCAAACTCAGTTTTCACGCTGTGCTGTGTGTTGAAGCACAGCCTGAAACAATTTTCCAAGCAGTTGTGGGGAGGCGGAGGCCTGAAGCCACTGCTCACCTTCCACGCTGTGAAGAACATCTTCCATCCACGGATGACGCACGGATGCAAAAAGAGAAGGATGGGATAAGAGAGTATTTCCGCACTCCGTGAGCATCAGTCACACACACATCTCATACTGGTGTTTCACAGAGTGCAGTGTCATCATCCACTACATTATCTGTCTCTCACTACAAATGTTCACCTTCAGCAAGGTATTTCCCAGGAAGAGCATGAGTGATCAAGGAGTTCTTAGTGAGGGAAAGGAAATGGATTGTTTCTTATCTTAATACATTTGTTTCTTCTTTTTATTGCCCAGATGTCATCATCAGATAGTCAATTTTCTGTGCCTACCCAAAGGTCTACAAAAGTTCTCTACTGCCTCTACAAATGGTTTAATCTCTAGAGTGCAATTTGCTAATAATTACAATCAGATAATAAATACAGATTCACATTTTTACATAGCTTCTTTCCAGTCTGAATACGTATCAGTATAACACAGGATGCTTTTTGCTTTAGTTCAGCTTTGGTTTCCAACCAAAGTGTTCTTCCTTTAAGTCTAGGAGAGGAATATGAAGTCTAAATCTAGTGATCATTTATAAGTCAGCTGAAACTGCATACTCCAAGCAGCTGAAGACCTAGCCCATCCTAAAAGCAGTTTTTACAGTATCTTGGCATTCCTAGGACTAGTCCCTGATTAAACACGGCAACAACTAACTATCTTTTCCTTAAAGACAGTCTCCCACGATTCACAGGTGCTCTAGATTCAGATTTTCTTTTAAGCTTGCAAATATTTTTCCTTAACAATGGCTCAAGAACAGAAGTTTGAAGAGGCAGGGGATGCCGATATTTAATTTTTATGAGAAAGCAAGCACCTCCTTACTCCTGCTTTTAAAGGATTGTCTTTCCCCAAAACGTAGTTCTCCCAAGAAAGTAGAGTTCCAAGGCAGGTAAGTGCAGCCACCCAAGGCACTGCTCAGGACACTTCCAACCGCAGCCCCGTCTTCCTCAGACAGTTGCTTCCCGAGGCTGTGGGAATGAACTTGGGTGCGGCGTCACAGAAGTCTCCATCTTCTGCCAGAAACATGGTGCTACACGTAGATCTAGTCTGGGTCACGGCTCGTTCTATAGAGCCTTCTGGTGAACATGTACAGAAGTAGCTGCAAGGCTTAGGCCCCGATCAGATTAACTTCAGATCTGGCACTGGAAACCCAAAACAACAGTTCACAGCTCCCGTTGTTTGATTTCCCTCTGCCGTGGGAGACTGGGGCTCTATTTCCTTGCTGGTTTGCTGCTTGCAAATACAAGCTGCAGTTCCGCAAGACCAGAGCTGCTAAAATCTCTCCAAATTAAAAATAACTGACTACTTCCCACCTCTTACGGACTGACTTAGTGCCCTCCAAGCATTCACAAACTGTAATTCTAAGCCTACAGGCAGCACCAAGGGGTCTGGTGCACGGGACCACCCTCTAAATATCATCTTTCGCTACAGAAACTCATAACCTTGTTCAGCGAACCTTTCCCAAAACTTGAGAGTGCCGAATTCACACTGTTCTGCAGTAAGATCTGGATTACCTACAATACCATGCAGACCGTCTATGAGATGGGCTGAACAGGACCGATCCACAAATTTCAAACAGGTCTGATGACTCCCCTTCTTTTTTTTCAGATAAAAAAAAAGAAAACCACAAGTTTTCTGCTCAAAAGGAGTACCCTAAACAGAGGGTGGGTAGGGAATGGAAAGCTCATTAGTCCTGGTTAGTGGAAATTGAGGTACAGGGAGGTTTAACTCATCCCCTCCCGTTGTGCTCCAGGAAGGCTGTTCTCTGCTCATGGATTAATGTCCTTCCATTCTCCCTGTTATCCAGGTAAAACGGAAGCTCTAAATGCAGCTGGCTGTCTGCTTCACCAAAGTTAAAGTCATTGTGATGCAGAGTCTCAAATGTTTTCTTTCCTCATAAATCATCTTCATTAGCTATGTAAGTAGAACCCTAATGAGATGCTAATTGATGGTTAAGATTTCAATCTCAAATAACAGAAACAGTTTTGCAGTAATGTGTGTATTTGGTTTTTGCCAATGTGAAAGCACGTGCCATCAATCTGCAAATACTACACCACTCCCGCTCTCGCTTCTGTCGCTGCGTTACTGCACACATGCTTCTCGGGCATCTTAGACACAGAGGATACACAAGGAGTTTGCAGACTGCCTAAAGGCGGATTTCGTAGAATCAGAACAGTTTGGGATGGAAGGGACCTTTAAAAGGCCATCTAGTCCAACCCTCCTGCAATAAGCAGGGACATCTTCAGCTAGATCAGGTGGCTGACCTTGAACATTTCCGGGGATGGGCCTTCTACCACCTCTCTGGGCAATCTGTTCCAGTGTTTTGACACCCTCGTTGTAAAAAACTTCATCCTTACATCCAGTCTAAATCTACCTTCTTTTAGTTTAAAACCATTACCTCTTGCGCTACCGCAACAGGCCCTGCTAAAAAGTCTGTCCACATCTTTCTTATAAGCCCCCTTTCAAGCCAGAGAAGCCCAGCAGGAGCTGACATTGATGTCTATCTAACTAAAATAAAGTATCAATAACCTAGCTCACACTTGATGAAAGAGCCATTATGAATTATTTACCGTATGTCATACTTCAGGTTTTAATTTCAATATATTGTGTGATGTACAATAAATTATTTAGAAGCATGCCAAATTAAAATGCAGTTTCAAATCCCCTTGCATTTTCTACTCTTAGGTTAACAGTCCAGTTTGCAACAAGGATTTGCTAAGCTATCTTTGCAAATAGTTTTTCAACTAGAGAGGCATAGAGGCGTGCAAGTTTTCCATTGCAGCAAATCTTATCCAGCTTGAATCATTTAACAGCCCATCCTCCTTGAGATATACTAATGAAATACAGCTTGGGCAAAAGGGTCAAATGTACCTGCAGCAGGTTAGCCCAGGAGCCTGTGGTTTGTTTTTTACAGCTTTACCCAGGGGCATGCAACGGTCTGAGGGTTCTTTTCCTTTCACTTCATTTTATTTTTTTTTTTTCATGTCAAATACCCTCTTAGGAGGAGATATTTTATTTTACTTTCTAACTTTTTCGCTTTCCTTTTTCACGGTCAGTTTTGTAGGAAGATCTGGGAACTATAGCTGGTGTTTTAACATGTCCAGGCAGATGGGGTTTTGTATTGGGACAGAGGGGAAGAATGTTGTTGTCTTCTACTCTGAGCAGTCATGGATTCAATAAAGGAATTGTTGTTTTGTCTTGCAACTCCTTTTTAGACCAGTCTTGCAAAGTTCTTCATATCTGCTTGTCAAGATACTTTTCATCTTCTTTTTGGCAAACAGAGTAAGGGAACAGATGTCAATTTTCTTTCTGGGGACCTCCTTGGAGACATGTCTTTAGACATAAGCCCAGATGACAGTGATTCAAGCTTTGTTTCTCAATGGGTAACACCTCTGCTAAATTACAATCTTCTAAGCAACAGAACACACAATATTCAGTCTTGCAAGAACGATAAGTTTAAGATCCAATATCTCTTGACTCATCAGAGCTCACAATGGAGCTTTGTACTGTCTGAGGGGAGAAATTCCAAGTTTCTGTCCATGAAAGAGCCTAAGTTCTTTAAAAATCATGACATGTTTATGCAGAGTAAAACAATTTTAGGTCAAATTAGGACATTCTGTCCCTCTAAAATCTGTACTGCTGAATTTGTGTCTAGATGATAGGAAATTTATATGTTGTAACAAGAATGTTTTACAATACTCAACTACATTTAAAACAAAATCTTCAAAGTCTTTGACACATATCCAGTGCTTTATACAATAGTCTGCGAACAAAACCTTGTTCGCAGCTTTGTTTATAACTGACTCATGGCCTGTCTAGTCTGAAATCATGGGACTACCCCAAAGGTACGATGATGAAAATCGCTCCCAGTTGAAAGGCTCTGCATGGAAACAAAGTTCCATCAAAGATGATGGTTCGAGGAGCCTCAAAAAGTTTCAGTTGAAAAATCCTGCATTTGATTCACTTTTGCCCCATCAAAGGCAAAGGAAGGATTTAGAAAGAGCCGTGCCTGTATTGCTGGCATACCTGGAAGCAGCAGATGATGTGACCCTGAAGTGGGCATCCTCTCTACCTTGTGCCCCAGCAGGGAGATCGTGGAAGGTCCCTGCAGCTCCACAATGCACTGGGATCAGCAGCGAGCTCCCGTCTCTCAGCCCACAGCACAGCCACTCAAATAGCAGCCACGACCTCAGCAGAAGGCCAGCAAGTTGCTGTGCAGGGATGAGGCAAGGAGCCAAAGGGCAGCTGGGGGGACCAGGAGTACGTTAACTTTTCCCTCAGAGGCAGAAAGGCATCAAAGTCCAGCCTCAGCAGAATTGTTATGGAAGGGAAACTGAGCAGCTGCCAGATCCAAGAGCTGCTGCTTTACCTGAAATTTAAAAAGGAAAGAAAATGTAGATTGTTTTAGTTTCTTGAGAATCAGAAACCCTGGATTTCTGCCATCCTTAAGATAACCCTCTATGTATACCCTTACACTTAGATAATGTATCTCTATGGATATCTTATCTCTTGAGAACTCTCCAGCTGAAAAAGCTTGGCTGAAAGTTGCTGTATCCACTTGAATATTGGTCCCCAAGGTAAGACAAACAGAGATGAGTTTGTTTCTTCCTCAGCAAAAGTAAGGCTGCATCAAAGGGGAGTAATGAGATGACTGCATTTTTTCAGTTCAGGAGAACATCCCATCAGAGTGTGACCCACTTCCATATTGATTCTACAACAGGTTGCATTTAGGACCATGGGCAAATCATTCCTCATACTGCGCCTCAGTTTCTACACCTGAAATACTAAGTTAAATATCTACCAGGCGTTGCGGAATCCAGTGTATATATTTTAGGATGTGCTGACATACCATACTGCCTAAGCACTTGGTCAGAAAAAATAACAAACACTACTGATAGTACAATAATACTAGAAAATTATAACCATCTATGATTACGTTAAATTAAAACCTGGTGCAGTTCACAATAGTCAGAGGGGGTAGCATGAAATAGGAACTGTATTACAATCAAACTGTTTCAGCTCAAATATTTGAGGTTTGGGGCATTTGAATTTAAAAATGAAAAGCTCAAACTTATACAGACCTCAGGTAGCTCAGCTGAAACAAACCTTCCTCTTTACAAAAAATATAGTTTCAGTAACAGATTTTCCCAGCCAACCAAGAGGCTGGACTACAACACAGTTTGTCAGACTTATCTCCCTGCTACTTCTGGTGTTACTCTAGAGCACAGTTCAGATTTGGAATCTGATTCCTTCCTGTCCAGCAATTGTTCATTAGAGTGTATACTTTTTCTTTTAAAATCAAAGCTACGATTGCATCATGAACCAATTGTGTTGGCTGAAGCACTTTACACGCAACACATAAAGAGAGCAGCATATGACTGAAGTTACTGCTCAGAGCTTAATTAATACCAGGGGTTTTCACCCTGGTATTAATATTTTCCTCTTGAATTGAATGGGACTTGACCTTGTCACAACAAGATCGGGGCAAGTCTGCGAAAACAATGTTATGACATCAAAGCCAAAACAAAGGAATGTCATCACATGTGTCAGAAGAGGATACGATGGGGTCCTCTTACAGTAGCAAAATAATGTCAGTGTGACTTCTGAGAAACCTTCTCAGCTACCAAGTCTCTCTGTGGAAAGGAAGTGCAACGGGAGAACTTGGCAGATGGAGATTTCTTTAAATACCAGAAGATGTGGATGCGGTCCCTAGCCAGAGTAAAGAGGCTCTACTGACCTTAATGGAGCTGGACAGATTCATGTTTGCTAGAGATCTGGTCCACTGCAAGCAAACTGAGGAAAGGATGTATAAATTAAAATATCACCTCACTGAAGGGCATACAAATTCATCATCATCGGGCTTGGGCATTGCTCCCCATCCCTCAGCATGTAAATAAGGCCACATCATTTTCATTTGTGGGTGAGAGCAATCAGTTCCTCGTGCCCCTCTCCAATATGAAAACCCCCACTTAGGGCTGGTTGCTTTTATGCCCGATGCTCAGCTGGAAGAGCCACACTGTGAAATCCCTGTTCCCAGCAGCTACCGCCTTGTACAGTGGGGGTTCCCCTGTGCCCCCTCCCCTCCAAGACTTAACAGTACAGCCTTAGAAAGGGGATTTTCCAGTATAAACAGAGCTAAGCCAAACTCTTCTCCTGGCCTCTCCGTGCCCCAGCCTGTATTTGCCCCACATATAATTACCTGTGGATTTCACCTAGAAGACAGAGGATTTCACTTATAACCCCAAATAGGCAGGCTCTGACGTAATGGCAGTCTGAGGAATATAGGTCAGGGAGGTGGCCTGGCCACTGGAAATGAATTTCTGAAGCAGAATGAGCAACCTTGTTAGGGGGGAAGATAGTAATCAGCAGTGGTCCTTGGATCTAAACATTTCACCTCTTGCAGCTACAGCCCTCATCTGTTTCACTTTCCTATTTTAAGGTCCTGACTCACATCCTAAATATTGACTTCTATTTTTCTATTGGCACTGGATTTTCAGCCTCCATATTGACTTTGACTGTACCTATGGTTGATACTAAGCCTCTCAGGTCAACAAACTTTTATAGCTGTTAGCTGCTTAAACCACATTGGGCAGGAACTGGCACTATAGAGCAGTAGCTAGAAGCAATATTATTGGGAATTACAAATTATTCCTCCGCCTGAACTTTTCCTCTTACTCACATAGCTACATTCATTTTTAAACATGTGGCAAATGAATCGCACAGAAGGACAATTGGGACTCTGTGATTTTGGGATCGCCTGCCACCATGAGCAGGGATGGATTCTCCTCAGGGAACAGTGGAGCAATGGAAAAGAAGTTAAAGCAGGGGTACAACAGCGTAATTGGGGCTGGTAATACCTGTGAGGACAGATAGCACCCAGACGGAAGATCAGAAGCCCCAAATCCATCTTAGTTGTCCACACAGGCTCTTAATCTTCTCCTTTGGCTAACATTTTAGCAGTATGCATAACTGAGCTGTTGCAACCAAACATCAGAGAGACCTGGCCATCCATCATTTGTCAAACACTTCATGTATGTAAGAAACAATAACAACATTAAAAGAATATTTTGTCAGTGACAAAGCCAAGCCTAAAAAGTGAGGAAGCACAGCAATTAAGATTAACTTATGCCTCGCGGTACAATTCTTTTGTGCAGACCACATACTATCTTTTGGAATGGGACCCATGCTCGGGAGCAGGGACACGGAAGGTCCAGCTTGCCACAAGCTATGTCAAGTATTTTAGTGACCTAGGATGACTGCAGCATCTAGATGTGAGAGGAACTGCAGAGTGCTGCATCCCTTAAGAGATGTCCCTGTGGGTGCTGCTGACCCTGGGGACTAGCCCAGGACATGTCCCAGCACAAAGAGCTCACAGAAGTGGCTTGTTTCCTGCCATCCCGCCTCCACCACTCAACCTCATGGACAGCCAAAATGTGACCCGGATTTATCTTGAATTTTAAATCCATGCCATGTTCAGTGCTTTCTAAAAAGCAGTTATCACTGAGGAAATGATTACTGGGATGATAAGCTATGAATGACTTATTCATGCTGTATTTTCAGCCCTTCATCAGTCTACTAGATCTTGTGGTAATGTTCCAGTCCTTCACATACTGATTAATTTTTCATGGGCTACCAGGTCTTTTTCGAGCAAAGACTGCCAAACTAATGCAATCTGGCCATTTAGTAAGCTGTTTCTTTCCTTTTTTTGTTTTTCTTACCCCATACCTTGAGTACAAGCCTGTGGAAGGAAGGAAGGGTCTGTCAGAGAACTTGTATGATATTTGTGATTTATTATTAATTGCTGGCACAGAAGTTCCTGCAGGTCACAGGACCCTGCCTGTGCTAAGCAATGCTAGCAATGTATTGACTAGAAGGAGAAAGTCGTTTTTCCAGACCTTTTAATTAGGCAGAGGTAGTTTCCCCCTTCTATGTAATGGGAGAGGCAACAAAGGCACTGGCTGATCAAGTGACCGCGGGGCACACGCTGCAAGAGGAACTGTGCAAGTGTCTGGAGCAGAACCCAGCACTGTATTTTTTTTCCCTCCCCATCGAAACATGTTCCCATTCCTCCCAGCTCTTGGTGTAAGCCTGAGAAACATACTTTTCCCTTGCCTAAAGTCTCCAGAATTACAGTTTTCAAGGATTTACCACTTAACGGCAAAATTCTGGCTCACAATTCTGCAGTGTTCTCTTTGCCAAAGCACATATATGAGTTGTAATCAGAGAGTGGTTTTTGCCCATCCTCCCTCCAACTTTGCCACGAGGTGAAAGAAACTGCGATGGGTTGTGCTTGCTTTCCCCTGCTCTGCCAAGAATGACGCGTGCCTCAACCCAGCAAGCTGTAGCTCAAATCCTGTCACAGAGAAAGCACCAGGCTTGCAGCGCCCAGCCCATGGCACTGCCAAAACCAAAGGCATTCTTCCACCCACACCTCATGGCAGGATGAGGGCCACGAAGCACAGGCCATGCACAGTGAGCAATGCATTCAATAAGTTTGTGTTTTTCAGATTAAGGCTATTCTTCACTATCTCCTTAATAGAGAAGTGGTTTGGGCTTCTCAGACTGATGGCAACTAGATATAATGAGAAAGTAACATTTACTCTACTCTTACAGTTCGGTTTAATTTGTAATCCCAAAAATGGTATCTTGACCATGATTGTGGCATATTTTGCTTATGAACACTTCTCCCAACATTTTTATAAGAATACACTGGTATCGGTGGCAACACAGACCATGCAAGAATAAATGACATATGGGAACTGGCCAGCACCAGTGCTCAGAGTAAAAACCTAACACTCTTTTGCCAGAGATTGCCTGTACAACTGGGTATTTGATAGTTTGATCTCTTGCCTGTATAACAAGGGAAGGTAATCCTGCCTTCAGCAGAGCACTCTGAGGGTGACTCCACCGGGTGTTGGGAGGGACTGATGTACAGCACACATAATGACCTGCAGACACCTAAACCAATCCTTCTGATGGAAGGATCTAGCCCTTTAGTTCCTAATTCCAGTCATACACTACCATGTCAGCAAGATAGAGCAAGATAAGCCCGCTCTCTTAACCAGATCTCTACTACCTGATCAGTTAGCATTTTCACTGTGCTAAGCCAGCACGCTTGCTTCCGTGCTGCCCCCCTGTCCGTAGTTATTGGGCATTTTAAAAGAAAAGACACACACATACAGAAAAAGCAGCGCTTTGTGAACTACCTGCTGCCATCATGGTCCCAAGTGATCAAGCTCTGCTGTTTGCCTGCTACCAGCATTGCTTGTGTACTCTGAACAGCTTGTCCGTACCCCGTCACTCCACACATGGGAGACTATCCCCTTATTACCCTCACCCAGGGCCCTGACCTCAATTATTAACCGCGTTTAGCAAGGACATTATTAAACCTGACTCTCTGCTCCCAGATGAGCTATCATGTGTCTCTCTTTAACCCAGCAGGAACCTTTTTCTCACCCCATGCCCTTCTTATTACCCTTTAATGTGCCCTGAAGCACCTGGAGCAACCCCATCCACCCCAGATAGTATCATTTTGAGAAGGAGAGTAAAAAAAGAACAGAAGAGTCCATCCCTGAAGACTTTTTCCTAACTAGCTCCAAAACATCTTTCCATTTCCTTTCTATTTTAATCATCTATCTCTAATAACAAATTCTAAAACCAACATGTCTCTTCAGTCACAGAAAACTTCCCAGCTCTGGATTAAAGTGTGTTACAGTTTTTAGCAGGACACTAATTCTTTATACCTGTGAAAACTGATCATAACTGTCTATTACGATTAAAAAGCAAGTAGGTATTAATAACTAACTACTAATTAGCTTACATTTTAATCACAGCTTTTACACCAAACAAAAACAGGAGCGCCACTGAAATGTAATACAAAATGTCAGCAAATGTCTCCACTTCTGAGCTTGGCAAATGCAGCCTGCAACGTGCTGATGGCACCAGGGAACTGGGGCGCAGTGGGCAACGCTCCGTGCTCCTCTTCAGCTTTGGCACAGAACAGCTCTGTGCCGGGCAGCACTGGGGGCATAACCCCACGTGTAAGTTAGAGCAGTCTTAAGGCAGCTTTACTTCACAAGCAGCAGCAGAAACCCAGAGGAGGTTGTTCCAGCATCTGAACCAAGGAGACCTCAACAGCCTTTAATCCTGCTTTCTCCTTCCTTGCTCCTCTTCTGGAGGCTTTCATGCAGCGGGATCTGTCAGGGCAAGGGAATGCCGCTGTGTCACCCGCAAAACCCACAAGCATGTGGGAGACCCTGGGTTAACTGGTAACCTCAGCTGGTTAGAGATATCTACGGCGCATTTGCATCTCCTAGCGAGGCTGTAGCCTTTGCGTAACCGTTTCAGCAGCAGGGGTGGCTGCCCAGCCAGCAATGCATCCCTCCCATCTCCTTCAGTTCCAGCACTGGACACCAGACACCGTACCAGCAGTCCTCAATGCAGTGCCCCACCGCTTCACCCGACCGTACCTCACGCTAGTGCCATCTACCTTGCTCCATAATCACATCTCTCCTTGCCCGGAAAAAAACTGCTCTGGGGCTGCACCTCTGAAGATAAGCACCATATTTTTCAATTTCCACCTCTGTCCTCTACTGTGTGTTTGCAAGGGACCCAGCATCCTAGGGTTCTCACCTCCTTCAGAGTCCCTAGGGGCTGCTATATTGCAAAAAATACATACCAGTGAAGAGTGGGAGAGTGTGCAAGCATCCATCAAACCTACCCTTTGCTTTACGGCAAGCAGCTCAAAAACACAGCAGCCTTCAAATAAAACGCCATGACTAAAGATTGCAAGCACGACGGACGTTTTGCGGATGAGAATGCTCCCTCCCCTCAAAATATTTGTTTTCAATACCCACAAAGTAGTATAATGTCATTTAGCGAGGAAAATTCTGGCAGTCGATGCACAATCTGGCACAGCTACAAGTACTGTAGGTGTTATGATACACACACAACATGTTTTACAAATAGAAAGTGGTTTCCAGAGTTCTTTAATATATTCTAATTTCTCCCACCTCTGCCCAAAAAAGCTGCAGTTATGAAAATACTGTTGCATACTGAAATATTAAACTAGAAATCTGAAGAGAGTTGGGTTTTTTTTAAAAAAAAGCTCTCTTTTCAGCTATGCTTTCTTCTCTTTTTTTTTTAAAAAAAAAGTCAGGTATGTTTTTAGCAACTTAAACAGGTTGGGTTACCCACAAGAAGTAGTAATTTTTCCACCTAGCAGATTGAGGTATTCATACCCTCTTTAAACATTTCTAAATTTATTCTCCAGTATTATTCAAATAGAAATATTTGCATGTACACCCTAAATCGGATAAAACCCTTT
Organism: Apaloderma vittatum; assembly: GCF_000703405.1. Taxonomy (NCBI): domain Eukaryota; kingdom Metazoa; phylum Chordata; class Aves; order Trogoniformes; family Trogonidae; genus Apaloderma; species Apaloderma vittatum. The sequence continues at coordinate 32,114 of NW_009714347.1, read as the reverse complement.
CAGTACTAATCCATGGGTAGAAACCACACAAATGAAGAAGATTAACAAAATGCACCTTCTTTGAATCCAAAGAGCCTTTGGAAGAAATCTTTCCAAAAATCCATCCTGTCTCAAATGGTTATTAATATTCTTTCTTCGTTTTACCAGAGAATCCTGCACAAGAGCAAAGCCAGTACCTATACAACACGCAATGAGATACACCCCTCACCTGAAAACTTGCTGGCTAACAGCCAGATGGGTAAGGAGCTATTAGACTAATTTATAGGTGGGAGACCAAAAAAAAGAGATTGAAAGAATTGCTCAAGGCCACCCAAGATACCTGTGTCAGCATCAAGAATCAAACAGTTTTATTACACACTAGTGCCATGTCTCAATCACGACACAAGGCTTCCTTCCCAAGAAATCGCATCAGCTGCTTCTTGAGAATTTTCAAGGCGCAGAAAAGCTGCATTTGAACATTTTTCAAGTCTTTGAGGTCACCAGCTTCACTCTCAGGTGACCACACTCACTTTCACGAACAAAAACCCCTTGCAGAGCATTCAGGCGTGAGCAATGAGTCACGCTGCGGTTTGCCAGCGACTGCTCCATCCAACCCACCCATCCCAAGAGCAGCATGTCTCCTCTTTGTGTGTGGGGACTTCCAAACCAGCTTTTCACGCAAAATCACAGAGTGGGGACACCAACCCGAGCCCACAAGGAGTAGGCCAAGGATGTATCAGGCAGAGCTAATCGCAACATTAGTACTGCACTAGCATCCTACACCTGAAGCAGGGAGAGGAGATGTGGGAGCCTTACTTTCTCCAGGCAGTGCCACAGGGCTGCAGGCATGTACCAGAGCGGGTCAGCACAGCTCTCAGTAAGTTTTGGTGCCTTGGTCAGCACTAACTATGCAGCACTCATCCACCCACTGAAGATATGTCAGAAGTTTCTTCTGGAAACCTGAATGACTGGTGACATCAAAAAACAGTCTCCGTACAGTTTCACAGGTATTTCCATAATCCAAATGAAGATGTTTCCAGTTTGTCTCAGATGACAATCTCCAGGAAATACACTGTTCTTGGTTAATTTTCTTGGGATGGGGGACTAGGAACTAGGCTGGGAGAAGAGCAAGGTGGAGGAACACCGCAGTCCACTATCAGGTTTGGCAGGCTGTGCGACCCCAAGTACAGAAGGACCTCAGGTAGCAGGACCTGGAAGCTACTGGCATTTCTCAGGCTTCGTGACCTATTTATTCCCACAGCCTACAAAAGTACCCCATTCGATCCCATACTTCTGTTCCACAAAGAAAAGCAGTCTTTCCAATTGCAAACACGCATGCTGCCAGCATGGAACATCTCCCAGACATCTTTTAATTGCTACACATGAGGCAACCATGAGGCTTTATGTAGGCTGTGAGGAGGGAGAAGCTCTCATGCTGCACCGCTACTCAAGAGGGGCTGATGTGATGCTGAGAACAGGGCTAACAGTTGGTACCTGTCCACCAGCTGCAGACCACGACCACAAGGTCTGTCTGTAGCCTGAGGACAAAAACTGAGAGAATAAATGGGTGCAAATTACATGAATTACCTAAATAATGTTTGCTAGCAAATTACATCCCAATGCTGCCACCCATTAAGTCTGTAAGCAGCTCCACGGACAGCAGAGAAACTAATACAAAAATAAAATATTATTCAGCAAAAGGTGGGGCTCAGTGATTGCGCCTGTAGCGTTTCTTACCTGTCTGCAAATAGACCTTCATCTTTACAACTCTGTTTTTCAGGCTAGATCCTCATCTGGCCAGCTCCTCTGAGGTGAACTCAACAACGCTGATTTAGGCTAGCTCTGAATTAATGATTTACAAGCATTTTCTGATAGTATTGCAGCCTGTTTTCTGTCTGCAGGCTGTTTGCTAAATTTAGCAGTATTGCTTGCAGCGTTTCCACCTCCCACTACTGCACAGGTACCCCAAGTCCCAGGGTTATAAACGGTGAGCCTAGCTTTGCAGCAGCCACCAAGGCATTTGTGAAAGGCTTTTGAACCTGACTCTTCTCCCTGAAAATTTAACCTGGGAGATGTAACCCTGACCATGGTCCCAGTCTCCAGACGAGGTGAGTCCCAACCCAGCAGACCATGCGGTTAAGTCCTGAGGGACTTAAGCATGTGCTTAAGTTCTCTGCTGGATCAGTGCCTTTACAACCAGTCCGACTGCTTTGTTAGCAGTGCTGAGCACCAGGGCTGAGCTCCAACAGGAAATAGCAGCTTCCCTTTGAAGTCCTGCCACTGATGTTCACGTAGGTGGGACTTCAAAGAAGAGCCACCGGTTCCCCTCCCAGTATCAGAGGCCTCAGTGCTGGAGAAGCAGTACTGCTGGTTTTAATTGCATTAAGGGATGCTTTAGGGCGGACGATTCAGCCCTTCTCAGGAAAAGGACAACTTAAAAAGGTTCCCACCTGCTGGCAAGAGACCCAAGGAAAGGTTAACTTGCACCCCAAAATACCCTTTAAAACTGAGGTCTGTAGAAAGAAATCTCTTCTCTGCCTGTTAACTGCTTTCCCTAGTGCCACTAAAAACTACTTTGTGAGCGTCTAGTTTACTCTAGAGCTGTACTCCTGGCCACTGTAAGGGCCCTTCGCCAACCGGGATGTGGACGAGGAATGGCCAACTTCAGCTCCCATAAGAGAGATCACTGGAAAAACCGACCTCAACAACAGTTAAACTGAGCCAACGTGAGGAAACACCCCCACAGACAACCTACATGGCTGACTCTGCTGCTGAGTGACTCTGCAATCACACACGGGAGCTCCTTTACCTTCTCTGTATTTCTTTTCCTTGAGGGAAAACAAAGCAGAGAAGTCCATATCCTAAATCGTGCAAATACACTCACAGCTGATATCAAATCATGGCTGCACGTTTTCTCTTTCCAGTCTTGCAGACTGCCAATATCCAGCTTTTCCAGAAGCAAGACCCACTCAGATGGGAGAGGGATCAAACCCCTAACACAGAATCCTGGGAACCACTGAGCATTGAACACGCTAGAGAAGCAGCCAATGTGCCCAGGGAATAAGAGAACCAGCGCAGGGTTTATATGGATTTGCAAAGCTCTTCCATATTCATATTGCTTGTTTTTCTCTTCCCTGGAATTCATTTCATATATCCAGGTTCCATACGCTTCTGCATTCAAAAGCTAGCTACATAAGTAGGCGCAGATTTTGAAGGAAGATGAATAATTTTGCATTATTTGAGTACTCTGTGAGCTCACTACACAGAGTTCAGCTGAGCTTTGCTGTTTGGGTCACTGATGTGCCATAACCTGGTCAACTCACCTGGTCATTTTGCATTTTGTACCTCCACACACAACACTTGCACGTTGTTCGCAGAACAAACCCAAGTCAGCAGTAAAGCAGTGTATGTCAGTGGGGACTAATAAGAGGAGGAATTTTGCCCCAGTAAAACCAGCTAAGCAAAGATGTGACCCAAAAGTGCGGCAAGAGCTTAATGCCAGGCCCTGAGGGGCTTACAGAAACATCAGTATGGTGTGACAAGACTGGACTTGACCACTCAAATGATCCCAGCCCAATCCCTGATGGGCTGGGATCCCATGTCCTCATACAAAGAGTGACCAGAAAGCTGAACTGAAACAATTTCTGGCTTGGGAAGAAAAAATTAGTATGGAAAGTCACACATCTGCCTTTCAACGGCACAGTCATGTGGCTATGGCTTTGCTCAAACAACTCAACTGCAAAACAGCTTGTATAGAAATGTTTGAAAAAATATCTTTTTTTATCAATAGGAAAATGATTTTTTAAAGATATTGCTCTTCAAGTTTTGAGCTTTTGCTCAAAAAATGCCAATATGCATTTTCAGCCATAATTATGCAACTATTCCATATTCAGCAGTTTCCCATTAAAGATTCTTGGGATTTAGGAGTCTGGGGGGTTTAATTGCTATTTTTTTCTGAATATTTAATCAACATTTTCCGCCAAGGGAGAAAAAATATTCTGGCCAAGTGCAGGTCTCTTTGCAAGGTTGAGAAGGGCAAGGGTGAGGAGGGGTCACTGTATTTTTCCTTAAAAACACAAACATTCTCTTATAACTTAAGTCACCGCTGCACTTGTGAGCCTGACAAATTTAGAGGACTTTAAATCAATCAATTAAAAAAAAGGGCCTGACCACAAAGGAAGTTCTGGTCAACCCTCCAGCTTTACGTCATAGACAACATTAATTTTATCACAGCCTTAAAGAATTAAAATAGAAAAACGCATCTTCTTGGAAAACAGCAGTTATTTTCTCCCACTGCTCAGATATTTTTATAAGCCCAGTTCCACCAGCCTCACTTATGTTGAGAATCACCTTACCCTGCAGGGCAGACCATTTATTTAAAGGCAAGATATTATGTCCCAAGCAGGACACTAAGATGCCTCCACCCAACAAAACCTCTACTGTGCAGCTGAGCTGGACCAGCCTACATCCCAGATCCAAGTCTGGTTTGAAGCATTACCCATACTGTCTGGATACTAGCCTCTATAAATAAACAGGCAAGAAGGTTTGGAGAAGAGGTGAAACCTTTCTCATAAGCTGTGAGCAAGGAAGGAAGCTGTACTTTACCAAAGACTGCAGGAATTCTCAGCTCCCTCCTTCCCTTAATAGCACTGCAGGAGGCAGAGAGCAGCAGGGCAGAGCGGCCTTACAGTCCAGCAAAATAGCCAAGAGAACCTGAGAAACGAAATACTGCACATGAGTAAGGGTGGCAGAACTTGCCTGACAGATACCTTTCTTGCTAGTAATCGTAACCACAACTTACAGCTCTCTCCATTAAATCTTCACAAAAGGACACAATGGCACAGATTTGAATCACTAGCAATTGTATGTCTCAACCCGTGTTTGTTCGGAGAGTTGATTTTGATAGTTTGTTGTTCCTCTTAACATGTTTTTTTTTTGGTTGCTTATATATATTAGCTTCAGCAAAACTTCCACTGGGAAAATTAGAGTACTGCATCCAGCTCTGGAGCCCCCAGTGCAAGAAAGATGCGGGCCTGTTGGAGCAGGTCCAGGGGAGGCCACAAAGATGCTGAGAGGCTGGAGCACCTCTCCTGAGAGGACAGGCTCAGAGTTGAGGTTGTTCAGCCTGGAGAAGAGAAGGCTCAGGGGAGACCTTATAGCACCTTCCAGTACCTGAAGGGGGCCTACAAGAAAGCTGGAGAGGGACTGTTTACAAGAGTGTGCAGCGACAGGATGAATGTCAATAGTTTTAAACTAGAGTAGGGTAGATTTAGGTTAGACATTAGGAAGAAGTTCTTTAGTGTGAGGGTGGAGAGACACTGGCATAGGTTGCTCAGGGAAGCTGTGGATGCCTCATCCCTGGACGTGTTCAAAGCCAGATTGGACAGGGCTTTGAGCAACCCCTCCAAGGCAGGGCAGCTGGAACTAGATGCTTTAAGGTCGCTTCCATCTCAAACCATTCTATGATTCTATGAAAAGTCTCCTCTGGTCCGGGAGGAAACTTCTGATCAAAACACACGTAAACAAACATGCCCAGAGCAGCCAAAGGTTCCACCATTCAGGTGGAGCGTAGAACATGTACATTCGAAGGCCTGATATAGATCAGGGAGTTGAACTTGGATCTCCTAAACCCAAGAGGGATATCTTAACCCCTAGGCAAGAGGCCATTCTTGGATGTTGCTTTCCTGTAGGAGTCATTTCATATCGGATGTGAGTCATAAAATATGCGCTGGTAACAGTGAGACCCATTCTGCAGCTCAGAGGCCAGAACACTGAACCAGAAAGCACAGGAACATGATGCTGGGTCTCCCGCATGCCAAGCGAGTGCCTTGGCTATCTACTGGTTTATTGAGGTAATAAGAAAAAAACAAACCCTTTACGGATCCTGTCTTTCAAGGGGAATGGAAAAATCTTGAAATCTCACAACATCTTGTGCAACAGGAGAACCATTTCCTACCCGCTGTTACAGGGGGGCAGATCGGCAGCGTTTATCACCTCCTGTCGCCAAAGCCAGAATCTGGCCTCCTGCCTTCCACCCTAATTCAGAATGCACTTTCATCTCTAGTATAAACACTGAGAAATATCAAAAGCCCTGTTGACAGTACTGCTCTCATTTTCTGCTTTCAGAAGTTGCCAAAATGTACAAAATTAAACTCTCCAAGTCACAGTAGGTTGTTTTGTCAGTTTATCCATTTGGTAACGTAATACTATCGTAACCTCTATCACTCTCGCTCCTTTCTTTCCCCCCCTCCTCCTTCTTTCTTTCTTAAACAAGAATTTCCCCTGGAAGGGAAAACAGTTCCTCCAAAAAATTAAATCACAGCATCAAATTTCAAACCTGCAAACATAAATCAAATATTGTTCTGTTGACGCCGAAGAATATTACTTTGCATGACACATGCTGCTGAAGCATTGTCCAGGCCATGGCAGGTAGGCTATGAATATTATCGTGCTAGAGGAACTTCCTCTGAAATTGCAGGAGGCAGAAAGGGGCATGCTTCACTTTCCCTTCACTGTCTCATACGTGTTCTTTCGCTACCCCAAAAAGCACATTTGAGGACTGGCCCTGTATTTTTTCTTGTCTTCCTCGTTCCTTTCAAAACTAATGGGAAAATCTGGGCCTCAAAAATACAGAATTAGATCCTTTCTTATTTCATTAACAAAAACAAGAGGAAAATAATAGCACCATTTAACAAACAGCAATTCTGCGGAAAACTTCTAGGAAAACAGGAGCGATGCCAAATGCTTCTCTAGCACTGGCGTTTCTAAGCAGGGAAACACATCCCCACAGTCAGGCACGCATGACATTTGCAAATGGCCTTCACTTGAAATCAAAGTGTAACATACATTACCTCGGTACATAATTCATTCTTAATCTATTAATTATATGACTCATTAACATATTAGTAGCAGTGGTGTTAATAGGAATAATACTACTAATAATATTGTAGTGCTAACAGGTTTAAACACGCTAGTTCTTCTACATGCATATAACAAAAGGATTCTGACCCAGCATCACAGAGGTGGTGAGACGAGAAGTTTGATAACCCTACCAGTTACTTCACGGGATGTGTGCTATTATCTGTCTTTATCTCCTTGAGGAATCACAGAAGATCTAAATGTGCAATCATAAGGATTGTTCAGGTGTAAGATCCCCGATGGTTTCTTTGCTGGACGTGTGACGAAACCCTACAGAACATGGGGGTTTTTTATATTCCTTAAAGGTTTCTGTTAGTACTAAATGAGATGTGAATTGCCTTCTAGGACTTACTGTGCTCTTGTAGAGCTTTCTGATTCTTCCAGGTTGCAGAATACTCTCACCTCAGGGAAAGGTTTCATGAAGTCATTTTGCAGAATTTATCAAGAACTGTCGGGGAGGAAAAACACACGGCCTAAGAAAAGTTGTTGTATGTGTTGTTTTCTACCCTTGATTTCTCTGCCTGGAAATCTCACCTGAAGGGACTCAAGGAATCAGTCTGTTAGTTTGGGATTTCCAGAAGCACAGTTCCCCTGATGTTGAGGGAAGGTCCCCACACAGCTGAGCCCACCTGCAAGGTTCAGCCAGCAAAAGCACACCGATCTACCATCCAGTTCTTCCAGAGAAGTGTCGGACTCAGGGTGGTTGTATTCTGCAAAAAGTTGAAAGTTATTGTGTGATTTCTGATCATATAGTACAGATCTGATTCATCATAGGTGCAGACACTGCTCACAAGATCTGAGATGAAAGCCAGGTTCAGGGTTCAAGTACCCTTAAAAATTGCTGCTTTAAGAATCTTGCTTTGGGGTCAAGCCCTTCCTCGGTTCCAGAAAACTGACTACGAAAAGCAAGCTGGACAGATAAAACCTGCAAGTACAGGTCTGTCCCTGCACCTCCATGGTCATGGCACAGGGGAAAATGATCCATTCGGTGATATTTTGTCATGCACTGCTGAATTTGTGGGATCTAAAATCCACACTATGATGGAAAGTAAGACTGGGCAGGCTGGGAGCCACAGCTGGGGTGGAAAATATCCACAGCAGTATTATATAAGAACAATAAAAAACAAGGCTATAATTACCTTCCTGCTCACCCTCACTGTGCTGCAACGAAGTCACTGCCAATAACATCTCATCAACATACAAAGGTAGTGCCTCCTTGAGCTCATTGTAATAGTGAAAGCAGCACAGCTCTCACCAGAAACAGAAGTGGTGTAGTATAAGTCACTTGGACATCAAAATAACAGCATTCACTTGAGGTCTTCTCCCACCATAACCAGTGGTAAAAAACATTAACACAGAATTATATCCTAACAATAAAATTGTATCAAGACAATTTGTCTTGTAAGCCAGGCCTAAAAATGGTTCTTAGAGTAGCTGCCAGGAAAATTGCCTAACATTCCAGCTCTTCCCCAAGTCTCACCCAGTACAACTTTCCAAATGTCTCACCGAGTACACCTTTCAAAATGCCTGTCCTTGCAGCCTTGGGGTTTGCCCAGAGATCCTTGAAAACAGCAACACTGAAGGTTTAAAACCAGGGGTCTTGTGCAGGCTCCAAAGCCAGAATTTCAAAAGAAGGCAAACACCACAGTCATAACCTATTCACCGCTGAGGCAGGCGGCTAAAGGACAACAACCATGGCGGCTGACGATGACGATGTTGCTCTGGTGCTGCCTCAAGGGAGCTCACTAACCCCAAGAGCAGCCAGAGAGTTGTCAATGTTTACCTTCATAACTGGTTTATCTGGCTCCCACCTGCTGGCTTTTCAGAGCCCCCAATCTATTATTATCAAGAAAATTGTATTAACTACTACATGCCCAAGTGAGTAAGTAGACGGGCTCACCCACTGAGAATGGGAAAACAAATTCTCAAAGGCAGATCTCTCCTCCTCCCTTTCCTCAGGGTTACCTTTATTTTTAAAGACTGAATCAAAACCAGCCCAGGTCACCCCATGCCAGGCAGGAGGGACAAGGCTCCAGGATCCTTCTTTTCTGTTTTTAGTCTCTTTCATAGCTTCATCCTGATCACCCAGATAACGGGCAGAAACCTGCTAACTGTACACTTGCAATCTTGCCACCATAGCTGTCTGCCTTCTTCCTTAAACAACACCCTGGGGTGAAAGATAGCAAGTGGGTTCCCCCTTCCTCACCATCCCCAAAAGAGGAAAAACTCCCCAATGCCTCTTTACTATCGTGCTGCTGACTCTTGATAATCTGTCCTGTGCAAAGAGTATGTGAAAGACTCATGTCTCAGCAGGGAAAACAGGCTGCTTGGATCCCACAGCGACTCCAACAACTTTTTTTGTGAGATCTGTAGAGGTGTGAACTCCACCTTTGCAGTGCTTTTGTGAAGCCTTTGCTGCTGAATCTTACTCTTCTCTAGAGCTGGAGACAGTCTTCACAGCGCCTCTGTGCTGTAAGAACATGGGCTTTTATATTCAGGATGGTTTTTGGAGGCGTTTGAGAGGAGAGCTCCTAAATTGAAACCACATTGCCCAGCCTGAGCCAGAGCCTGCTGCATGAGCCCTGTCTACTCCTCAAGTCTTTCCAGCACTGATCGCTTCCCGGCGAGAGCACAAAACAGCAGGGCTTACAGCTCCCGGGAATCTGCCAGCATGGAAACAGTACTTGACTAACAGCCTACGACCTCCACCAGAGCTCTGGGATGCAACTTTGTCTTTCCAGGGTCTTGGTGGGTGTGAAGCGGTCTGAACAGCTCTTTGTGTCTATAGCTGCCACAAGAGAAACACCTTTCCTCTTTTTTTTTTTTCTTTTTCCCCAGGAGAGAAGCTGTTAGGACGTGCTCACCATCTCGCTCTCTTCTGACAACCCTTTCGGCATCCTTCCGTTTTCTGGTTATTCATTTGTTACCCCTGAAATCTGATTCCTGATCTCAGCCCTCTCTTATCAGCCCCTTTCACTGCCGAGTTCCAAAGCAAGGGGTTAGTTTTAATCTTTGCGCTCTCCCTCTCTGTCCCCGAGGCCTCGTTTTGTTGGGGGAGGAGGTGAGTGATAGGACTGATGTTTGTGGGGAGAAGGGGCTGCCATCCATTAACTCGCTGTTATCTATCTATTCATCTACCCGGCAAAACAAAGGTATGATTGTTGCTCCAGCTCACAGACCTGCACTGGCTTCACTCCAGCTACTGTGGGTCACAGGAGCACAGGAGATATGGAGGTATGGCCCAAGCACAATCCAGCAACCAGCACGTAAAGCCTCCTACACGGGCTCCATGCTGAGCTCTGTGCGATCACGTCCTTCCCGAGAGCTGGTACCCAAACCAGGCTGCTGAAGCAAGCAGGAGGTGAGCCCATATGGCCACAGGCTGCCTCCATTTGGGTGCATTAACCTGTCCATAAAACACAGGACTGATTCTGCACCGCCCCGGCATCTGGCAAACCCATTTGGGGCTGTGTTCTTATTTAAGCAATTATATAGGATATAGGGCGCTAGAACATGAGTTCCCTTATCTCTGTTTCCCACATTACACCCTTTCCTAAGGCAAATTGATGCAGCCCCACTGAAGCTGAGGCACTAGCTGAAGATCTGGCCCTGACTGCTGTGCTTTGCCTCTGGGTAGTCATTTACACCTGTTCAGAGTGCAAAAGGCAACCAGCAGCAACTGCTGGAGCTGCAAAGCAGCAAAGTCCCGTCTCATCGCCTTCGGAGGCCAACATGCCACGCACCGATCAGTGGCATGGAGCCCAGCTCCCCTTGCATCTCAGTTGGTTTTGGCGTTGCACATAGGCATCCTCTCTTCAGCTTCTAGTAAACCTTGAGATCGCTGCCAAGTCTCATGAAAGAAAAAGTTGTGACCCAGTTCCTGGAGGGTGACTTAGCGTAAATAACTTTCAGTGGCGTGATGACACTCTCATGAAATCTAGCAGTGCACTTGTCAGCCCGTGAAATATGGAGCCAAGAACAAGTCCTGATCCAACGTTAAATGGCGAATATCTTTTCCTTTCCTTGCACACACAAAATCCCTGGCAATTTCCGGAAGAACCGCAGTTGTGCAAGCCAAATAGGGCTTGGCTTATTTTCTGAATCATCGCGACGGTGCCAGTGTGCATGGACAACATCGGCTTTTGAGCAAAGCTTGCCAATAATGAAAAAACCTTCTTGCCTGAATTAGACCCCAGGTCACTGCAGCAAGCTGTCTTTCTTGGGCTTTCTCTTCAGCCAGCTTTAACCTTGTGGCCAGAGAGTCTACCAGGAACTAGGCAGACTGATCTCTGTTCACCGCTTGCAATACACCTGCAGGAATTGAGGCTGAACTTCGTCATTTTACTGATCTCAGCGACACCCTGTCTAGCTTGGCACTATTCGGTGGCCTCAGAAGAGCCCATGCAAACAATGGTACAGTTGAACAGCCACCAACACACATCTTCCCAACTTCCATTTTCTCGGAGACTTCCAAACATGACAGTCACTTGTTTTTTTCCCACTGCCATCCAAAATCTACTGAAATCCAAAATCTACTGAAAAGGCCACCAGAACCGATTTAAAACAAAATGGATCCAGCATTTAGATCCAAGGCACCATGTTTAGATCTGTGGGTTGCTTTGGGCTTCTGAATTTCCATGGGGATTTGCATAATAAAATACAGTAATAGGCTGGGCAAGTACATTGAGCAGTGGCTGTGAGCCAGGAACTAATGAGCTCCATTGCAGACTGTTTAGCTCTGGACAAGTCACTTGACCTTCCAAAGTCACATCATCCCTATTTGTGAAATGGGGATCGTAATACTTGCCTCACAGGGGTGTTGTGAGGATTAATTAGTTGCTGCTTGTACATCGCTTTGATGATGTTAAGAACTACATGCCTGCTAAGTATTGTTATTGTATCACGGCTGGGAAGATATTGCAGTTAGGGCTAAATCTTGCCCTTGGAAAAAGATGCGTCTTTCTCCACGTCTTGTAAAATCAGCTGCTCGGCTTGCGCAAGTAGCATTTATATAACGTTGGTACCAAACATCAATATGCAACTTGTACCTCTGAGGTTGCCAAATCCTCAGAACAATAGCCTGCCAGGAGTCATGTGATGCACCAGCCCCGTGCAAACAACTTTGGGCAGCAGCCCAACTGCAACCTCTCTCTCTCTTCCCCCACAAATTGAAATTAGTAAATGTTTCCATCAGGCATTTCAGTGGTGACCTCACGTGCAGAGCTCAGCGTGCCATACGAAACCCATGGGCACAGCAGCCCGGGCAATGTGTGGTACCCGCTGCCGCGAGGACAGTCCGACTGGGACGGGCCACCTGGGACGGCTGAACATACTCTTGCCCATGGCAAAGGCACGAGGGCTGCGGTGAGACAGGATGGCTGTAGGAAGACGTGGATACATGCAGGAGCACAGATGGAAAAGGTAAGCTCCCCCTGCCTCAACTCTAATCCTTGGGAGAGCGCTTCCCCTCCCATACACTCCCCCGAGAGCAAAGTCCTTTTGCCTCTACGGCGTTTGAGCCAAGGTGATACAAAATAGTGCACAAAGGAAAGAACTGCACCAACTGCAATGGGCTACAGGTCAGGATCATTAACAGGCTCAAACCACAGTATCCAGCCTACTCAAGAAACACATAGGAGTTATGCATCCAAATTTCAGTGACATTTAGTGGAAGTCAGCCAAGCAGCTCCCTTTGATTCCTTTGAAATTTGAGCCATAACTGTCATTGTATCTTAGACGTGTGAACTACTCTGAGAAGTCTCTCATATAGATTAGACTGCGATCAAAGAGTTCCACTAAACTGAATTTTATGAAGATGGAGGGTTGAGGTCAGGCTGATCAGCATTATCAGGTATTATCTGAAAAAAAATCCCAAACCTAGCAAGTTAGAAAGGGTTAAAGAAGAAAGTTGTTTGGGTAGACGGTGCACATTAACTATCCATTTCAGTAAGCATGCAATGACTAGTTAGCGGGACTTATCATCCCCAGCTATGTGAGGAATTACAATAAATGCCTGAAATGCAAGCAGGTTTCCGGCTTAGGTAAGTAAATAATGGAAGTCACTATTTTTGTCTGAGTTGCAAGAATTCCCTGCGCACACAGGCTCCCCACCCCCTCCTCACTGTAACACAGCTAACTCTGCTCCCTGCTGTTTGGCAAAATGAAGTCCTTTCATGCATCCTCGGGACTTTTGCTTTGTCTGCAGAAGTAGCCAACTCATTATTTCCTTTTTGGTGGAAAGTGAAAGGTTACATTTTCTGCATTCATTTATTTTAAATACTTCAAGAATGTAATGACCTAAGGATGAGTGGAAGGAGATATGAGCTGCTCTGAGACAGAGACCACTTGATTTGTAGGTAAAAAGTAACAAAACAAGCAACCAGAGCTTAATTCTGTTGCTGCCAAAGCCTGGTAGTAATCCATCCGTTGCCTTTGGTGACATCAGGCTTCCCCTCTGCAGCACCATCCTGTGCAGAAAATAATCTCTGAAGTTATTCAGCAATTCAGCTGCTACTTTAATAGCCACTGCAGGAAAATCTCTGGCTGCCTCTGCAGGATAGAAACAGGATAAACTTTGGATAGCACTTAGTAGTAAATAGGGAATAAAGTCATTAGAGTAGGGGAGTTTATTCTCATTTAGCCCAAGGCCCTTTTCCTTGCCCTGGCATCCTCAGGCACGTGGCTGACCTGGCCTCTCTCAGAGGCCCCTTTGAGGTTGGTGAGACACAGCCTTCACACGCCAACCGAAGAAAACACCGGGCTCCTGCCAAGGGAGAGGAATTGAGGTGGGGTGTCGAGCCTTGTGAAGTCCCATCTGGATTTGGCCAGGCTCCAGTTAAGCCCATGAGAGCCTCAGCCCCTTCTGCCGGTGAACACACAAATTGTTTGTGAACCACTGCTGCAGGCAGCCCGGCAGAGCCACAGAGATCGTGGTGCCAGGGAAGGGTTAACGAGTGCCACACTCAAAGAGAGTCCTCCCTCACTGCCTCACACACCGTATTTCTTCGCAAAGTGAACATATTAACACTGGCACGCTCCCACACACCGCCTTGGCTCTCCTCCAGGAAATCATAACCCAGCTATCTGGCACACAAGGCCGCAATTTTATTTACACAATCAACTTCTTGATAAACATAAAACTTACAAAATACACCACGCCCTTCATGTGAAGAAAAAAAAAAAAGGGAAAAATTGTAAGGGAGGAAAGAACTGCAGTAACCTGACCTTCTTGGGCAGAAAGGCCAACCTGCTTTGACTTGGTATCCCCATCCCCAAAGAAAACATCTGCGGGTACATGAGGATTTGCCCTGGCTTTAAGGCAGGGTCCTGCTCAGGAGAGACTTGGGAGGCCCCACAGGGAAGGGAGCTGCCAGAGGGATTTGGACCGATTTGGGCAGTTTTTCTCCTGGGCACCAGGGAGTGCAAGCAGGGCTGCCAGCACCCGCTGCACCTATGGCCCTTGAGCTCCCCCTCCTCGCCTGGGATCACACCTGCTCATGGGGAGGGGAAGAGGGCCCTGCTCTGCCATGACCCTGAAATAGTGGGAGCCAGCCTCCTCTACTGCTCTTATCCTCTTCTTGATGGGAATCTTGACAGATGAGTCTCTGCGCCTCTACGAAAGTTACAATTTTCAACTCTATGTCCCTTAGTCAATCTAACCAACTGCAACTGGAAGTCATATGTTTCATTTTGGGAGGAAAACATTGCTGCTTTCACGTGGCAACCAGATATTCTGGAGACGTACTCCACTTTGCCGGAGCAACAGTCAATTCAGCTGGGAAGTCTAAACCTTCAACAGCCCCTCAGGGCACCCGCTGCCTTGGGTGAAGTTCTGCCTAAACATCAGACAAAACTGCATCGGCCTTGCATTGAACTGAGAGGCACACAAATGCACACTGCCTGTATTTGGGGTCACCTGAGCTAGCTCCACCACCTTCACCTATTGAGCTCACACTTCTCCACTGACCCTTCAAAACAATTGTCTTGCCTGACAACTTGGTAAAAGGCTTACAGCCTGGAAGCCAGGGTGCAAGCTTTCTAATGGTTGTTCTGCTGAGCTTCAGACTGGATACATGACAAGAAGGAGATGCTTAAACATAGCTTAAATTCCATGTGAGATAAACTTACCGAGAAAAAATAACGGGCCAAGGGCATAAACCTGCTTTATACTGCCTGAGGATCTGGACAGATCTGTTTTATTCCTTGAAGATAAAAAGATCTGCCTGAGGCTAATAAGCTTTTGATAGTTTGGGAAACAAAGATTGATTCTTTAATTTTTTTTCTCTTTCATACAAATAGGAAGAACCACCTTCAGATACCTAAGGCACACTGCAATCATTTAGACAGATAAACATCTTGATTCCTAGGGATAACAAGAGCTGAATAGTTGGCCTCCAAACCAAGCATTCATGACAATTCTTGAAACAAGAACATGATTTCTCTCCATTTCCACAACAATTTACATACAACTGCAAAGAAAACCCTTCTCCCCTTGCAGCTGGAAAGCATACTGTAACTACGCTACCCAAAGCCTTCTCATAGTTCCTGAATGCCTGCAGGCAGGTGGGTCAGTAGGTCCCCTGGGCCACTCTCCCGAATGCAGCTCACGGTCTGTGTTGGAGCCCCAGCCCCTGGTTCCTTCAGATGAATACCTGGCTGGCCTCAGTATAAACATCTGAGATGTGAAAGAAGGCCCCCTACAAGGAAAGGACAGGGATGCTGGAGATTAGACCCAAGGCCAAGGGAAGAAAGTCTGCAGCACCGAGTAGCCTACTATCATGGCAAAACGCATTTCCTTGAAAAGAGAGTAGGGAGTTTCTAATCTAGTAGTTGCTTGCCAGACATTTTGTCTCTCTTCACAGGCCGGAAAAGAAGAACATGGTTCCACCTAAGCAGATTGCAATTGTGATGGAAATTTCTCTGGCTATCCACTACAAAACAATTCCCGTGCATTCACTCCTCTCTCTTCCTCTTCAAAAAGCAGCAGCTGAAATGAGAGCCACCAAGATCTTCCGAGAGGAGATCTTGCCCTTCAGGGACTGCACCTTGGCTCATGTGGTCGAGTCACAGAGGAACTCTGGGGACGCTGCAGGAGGCTACTCCAGACAAAGAGCTTGTGGGTGCCCTCTTATTTTTGCAGCATCAGTCCTGTAAAGGTCTTGCAGCCACCACTGTAGCAAAGCATTTGCAATGAGTGATTTAGACCTGTCCACTACATATTCAGCAGCACATGAACCAAAGGCTCTCCTTGTATCGTGAGTAATTTCTTCAAATACCAGGTGTCAATTCCTCCAGACTGGCCAACTCCTACAATTCTATGGTAAGTCGTACTACATAGAGTGACTTTACACTAAAATAATTTTTGTACCTAAAAACCTCATCTCTGATTTAAAGTTAGATTTTATCCTCTGTGAACGCAAGGATGTGAGTGCCTCTGATGCAAAAACTGTAAGGCAACTTTTGCCCAGCTCTATGTACTAAAATCTCAGGATTTTTAAAGCCAATCTCAAGATTAAACTTTTTTGGATGCTAACATGACCGCTGCCATATAGAACAGGAACAGTTCTCAGTATGCACGTGGTGCATATAAGAAGTGCTATAAACCAACAAACCAACTGAGCTGGTTTGCTCTAAGCATGTTCTACAAAGAGCTTCCGTAGTCCATCTGTTAATCTTACATAGCAAACATTACCTCCAAAAATGAAATGTCTTGTCAGGAATGACACTTAGATACCAAGTACTTCAGTTGCAAGTAACCACTTAGCACATTGCTGTCGCTGCCCTTTCAGCCTAGGAGCGGAGATGTTGTGCTTCATCCAAAAATACCACAGCTTGGGGTCTGTGCTGTTGGCTTTACGCAGACTCCTGAGTAGCTGCAGCAGCAGCAGGAGCTTTTCTACAGGGCAAAGGTGGGCTGATCAGAGCCTACGGCTATCAGTCAAACCACCTCATCCAACGCAACCCATCCCAGAAGGATCATACCACCAGCCAACAGCCTGGAGTGGTTCCTGCACCACAGCTCTTTCTGTTGCTAAACACAGGGATGCAATACTGGCAGGATCAAAATCAGAGAGTACTCGGAGCTCCCTCAAGACTCCCATGTCCTTGTCCTTTGCTTCACAAAACACAGCAGCCGTCGGGAGAACATAATTTGGACTGGTGACCACTGCCCCTGCAGAGTCATGTTGTGCTAAGGACAAAGCACAAGCGATCTTCTTGCCACCTGACCTTCACACTTCACAACTCAAGCCATGGGTTGCTGCCTTCTCTTCCCACACTTCTCCTCCCTTAAACTAAGGAACAAACACCAGGGTCAGTCAGCAGCCCAAACTACGAGTCTTACAGTTCTGCAAGAAAGGACGGGGACCTCCACGTTGAGGGACATTTCCAATAGATGCACTGATAATTGCTCTGAAATGGGCTCCAAATTGGCCTCGTCAAGCCTATTTCAGAGCCACAGGAGGGTAAGATGCGGAGGAGGACTTCAAGGGTGCTTTCAAACAAACTGAATCAGAGGTTTACCCAACCCCACTCTTTCAGAAGTTTCTGAATAACGCACCAGCTTGAACCACTGGAAAGAAACAAATAAATGAGCTGGCAACTTTCACAGGGAGGAGCCTTGAAGCCCAGTTCCCAAGACCACGCCAACCAGCTCCATGTGACAGCATACAGGAATGAAAATAGGTAGGTAACATTAACAGAAATACACTGAAACTTAATAACAGCAGCTTGTCAGGACATGCACCAAAGAGAAATGGCTCATAATAGCTACAGCTTGTATTATGAATGTTTCATAGCCATGTGGCTAACAGAGCTGCCTAAACTCCACTGCTGTTTTGTGTGTGCTGTGGCAACCCACAGTGCACGCTCGGGAAGGAGACTGTCAAGCTGAAGGCCTAATATCTGTATTAAAAAGAGACACCATTTCTCTTGTCACATGAAAATGCCTTAAAAGAACAATGCAGCAACAAGCGGAGCCCCTAATGAGCTAGGGCTGTGTCCTCCTTTGGTGTAAGTCCGCAAGGTTTGCTCAGGAAAAATGAAGTTATCCCAACTTACACCAAATAGAAGATCCAGCCCCATTGTATTAATCTCATCTTGGTTCAGCCGTAACTCCTATGTGTCTATCAGTAGTTTAAAGCAAAGGCGTGGTTTAAAAGAAAAAAGTAATCCTGCTGCCTTTCCTCTCTTGATCTGATTCGCATACAAAATGGGCTTATGAACTCCAAAATTACAGGAGGGATTCAGGGAGGAGGAAAGGGAGACACAAGAGCCCTTTTATTTTGCGTCTTATTCACAATGAAAATTGGCACAGAAGCCAACCACATACATTAACATAGTTTGGGCAAGTTTAACTCTCATGAATACATTTCTGTGGAAAAACTATGTGACTATGGAAAAATCCCCTCTTTTTTGCCATTTGAAAAGATAACAGGCTTCTATGTGGAACCTACCCAGAACCTGCCTGATTCAGAGAGATGGAAATACAAAGATGAATAAGCCTGAGTTTCCCATACTAGGGGCCCATGGAAACTGAGAGGGGAGGAAGAAGTAAGGAGGCCCATTGACTCGGGAGAAGGACTTTCATCCTACAGGTGAAGGAAGCATTTGAAATCACTGGTAACATTGCAGGCCTGTTCCAGAGCCCATTTAAGTCACTGGCAAACATCTCATTGACTTCACTGGGATGTGGGTCAGGGCTAAACAGTTTTAAAATATAATCCAAGGCTATTTCTACATCACTGTGTAATGAGTGGGATTCAAAACAGTTCAAGTGTGCCCAGCCCTGTGACTTACCTGCTTTCTGTCCACATTTCTGACTGCTAGCCTGGCAGCTGCTTGAGGCTCAAAGTCTTAATACTGCACTGAGGAAGACTTGAGCTCAGGATCTTTTTGGAGGACTGCCTTGGACTGAAGGGCACACTAGACCAAACCCATGTCTACATCAGGCAGTGTCTTTGGCCAAATGCATTTGGGCATCTAATGGACTTCTGCCCTCCTGTATCTGTTGCCCCTCTCCAAACTCACACTGAGGAGAGCTCTCAGTGTGAGCAGGAGGGTTTGCAAAGAGCAGTGGGTGTATCTGCTGGGCAATGTGGGCATTCCTTTGTCTGATGTGCACTGATATAAGTGCACCTGGCACCAAAAATCAGGAATTTAAAGCTAGCTCAGCCACAGTGACTTGCACTGGGATCCTCTGACCCAATAGCAGTCCAGATGCAGCCTTAAGAGTTCTGCAGAATTTCACAGTTACACAAAAAATAGTGACACTCACTCATACATCCCTAATTGCAACCTACAAGCTATTGCCATTCCCATTAAAAAAAACTTTGCTCACTGACACTGCCCTGCTATGCTGCTCTTTATGGTAACCTCAGAATGAGGTTCATTTTTTTAAATGAACCAGCTTGCTTTATTATTATTAACCTATCTGATACGACAGTTTGCATTACAAGTCCTTCACCAGATCACTTCAGAGGCACGTCATTGCACTAGGCCTTTAATATCTTGCTAATTTGTTTCATAAATTACTAATTGAACCCTTTAAATGACTCATATTGGTATGGCGAGTCTCGCTATACTAAAAACTCGGTGATCTCAGAAGACGATACATCATAGAATCATCCTCTCCTGCTAGGTAACACAAAATTAAACAGCAGGCTAGGAGCGAGACGGGGAATTTTCCTCCATGATTAGCAGCTCAGAGCCCTTATCGCTGCAATGCATCTGTGTACCACGTATTTTGCACCTGCCCAAACGTGGAGTTTCCACTGATGTCAGCGTGTGGAAGAAGCGAAGTGTACAGACCCACACACCGAAGGCAAAGGATCTGCAGAGCGATCAAAAGTGAACGTTCTCCCTCCATCTGTAGCACTAGCTCTGTTGCTTTAGTGACACGTCATACACATAGCCACTGATGTCACTGCTAAATTTGGCTCCGCTGGAGAGACAGGGTTTGGCAGAGATCAGCAAACAGGGTTTTTCACAACTTTTCCAATGCTGACCACTTCCAGCCATACCAAGAGGCTGGTTTTGCCTTTTCCCATACAACCGTCTCCAAATACAACTCAGAAACAATGTCACACCTGGCACTAGCTTGGCAGCTGGCAAAAGGTAACTGAGTATTTCAGGACCAGTTCTTCAAATGCACAATTCTGCTACTTACTGCGTTAGGCCAGAGAGAAGTGAGCAGGACTTGAAGCAGATTTGTCTGACTGACTCTTCACTCATTGACCTGCTGTTTTTCCCTAGGAGCCAGCCTGATCACCCCTTGCCTTGCAGCAAAGGATGTTTTGCGTTTTTTTCTCACCTAACTCCCAACAATGTTGGTATCTACATCTGCACAGCTGCGTTCACCTCCCACCAGGGTTAATGGAGTCAGCAGGCACTTCTAGGGAGTAAAGCACCTGGTCTGCAGCAGATGCATCCCTTAGGATGAGATCAGTATCGCTCCCTGACAGCTGCAAAGACCATTTAGCTCTAGATCAGCTGTACACATCTGCATACAGTCAGAGGAATCCCATCCCAAGTGAGTGGTCAGACGCTGAGCTGCTGCAGTGAATTAAAAGCACAGTTGTTTTACGCACACAACTGGCCTTGTCTGCATCCTTTGCTCCTTGCCCACCTATTTTGCCTTGTCCTAAGCTGCCTTTTATGACTGACCCTAAGACAGGGAACCCACTGCTGTTCCTACGCCTCCAATAGGCAACAAGAACATGAAGTGCCATGTGTGCACCGGCGGTGCTGCTCCAACACAAAGGCTTGAAGCAGAACTGGTTAGCCAAGTTCTTACATGTAGACATAAAGCCCCAACAGGGACCTTTGCAAACATCTTTGCTGGTATCTGGTCAGTGTTTCATACAGCAGATTTCTGAACTCAGAAAGCTTCATGGCTTCCTGATACAATGACAGGTAGGTTCCCATTGGATTTGGCACCGCTGGCTAACCAAACATCATGCATTAGCTCCTCAGAGAGATGTTATTTATTTTATTTTACACACACAAAGTTTATCTCGTTGTAGCCATCAACTTTCCATGGAAAGATCATGCTCTACTACTATACATCAGTCATTAGAGGCAGCTTCCAAACTTTAATATCTCCAAAGGAACAATAATTGCCACCCTTTCAATATTTTATATTTGCAGACAGGCAGAATGAACTCACTGGAATCAGCAGGTGGTGTATGTTCAGCTGCTCAGAGTAATATTCAGCTTGCCTATTCCCAGTGAGGGCAGCTGACATCAGAGAAGCAATGCCCTGTGAATGTACCATTCAGTGGACAGGAGAGCCCACGGTTTGTATGGTAACATCAAAGAGTTTTGTAACATGCAGATGTTTTCCATACAGAGCCTGAGAAAAGTGACAGACAAGATTTTATAATTCCCATGCTGTGTTTTTTCTTCATTTTCTCCCTCACATACCCCCATTTCCTTGCCTTTTCTTATATGGAAGAATGATACCATTAAAAATGATGGGTTATATATCCTCAGCTAATGTACTTTGGCGTGACTCCCCTGACTTCACAGAGCTATATCTGTTTACTCAAGTTGCAAATTTCTGCCATTAATTTAAATCTATGCAGATTTACATCATGGAGAATAGCGCTACATTTTTTTTTCCATAGCTAATAAGCTTCTCAAAAAAAAATAAAAAGAGAGAGAAACCCTTTACATATATTAAACTTGTATTTGGAGATAAAGATTTCAGAGGATGCCTTCTTCCACCCTATCTCATGTCCTTTATCCTGCTCCTCTGTTTATCAGAGGGCCCTCCCAGTGCCAGAGCTGAGCTGAGTTGCTGAGGACAGCGCCCAGGGACGAACTCGTGGCTGGGTCTGATTGCTGGGCACGTAGCTCTGCTTTCTTTCCATCTCCCCAAATAATGCTGTGAATATAACCCACCCCAAATGTCCCCAAGTCCTGCTGAGGACAGAGCCCTCTTCACTACCAGTCAGGCTCACACACCGGATAGAGGTAAAAATTCCTGCTCTGTTTGATAGAGGGCAGCAAGTTCAATGCACAGCTCTCTCTGCTCAGGTAAATTCCTTAACCAGCAAGCTAATAGCTAATAGCTATTGTTAAAAAAGTTCTCCTTCCTTTTCATTTCATGAAACATTTCAGTAGGCCTTGCTTTCATCTTACTGTGAAATAAAAACACTTTTTGAAACCCTGCTGTTTTCCATTAAATTAAATTCTTGTGTTCCCACTTGCCCTAACCCAGAAGCACTGTACCACCACGTCTGCAAAACACACTATCATCTTGAGCCGTTCTGTGGAGAAATACAATGAGGTTTCACATGACATTGCAAAATGACCTCACACAAAACTTCCCTCCTGTAAATAAGTGCCAGTCTATACATATGGCACACACAAAGACAGACATGCAGAAGCAGTTTGCTGAGCAGGCTGGAGAGCTTAAATCCTTCTGAAAAGTCAATTACAACTCTTCTGCTGGACACTATGCTGACTGAGCCCGATTTTGGGACACACCAAATTATCTTGAAGAGTGAAGTGACTTAAGTCCCAAATTCCTTACCACATTTACTGATTTAATTTGACCATTGAAGTTCTCCAGCTGTGATTTCAGGAACTAGTATGTCCAAGACAATCCCACAGGTTGAGTGCTGTCATTAAAAGTATGACCTGTTCCCGCTCGAGGCAAATGATGGAGTCCCTGCAGGAGTGGTACTGAATAAAGTGGCTGTATCATCCATCGCAGCAGTGGCTCTAATACCGGGAAGCAAGACCAGAGACCGCTGGAGATCTCTGAGGCCACGGCAGAAGTCTCACATTTCTCTCAATAAAAGCTGAGCTTGATACTGCCTAGTGACCTGCAAGACATGCTGGGGACACATTTTCTGTATGGATTGAGGGGAGAGCAACCAAGATGATCAGGAGCTGGAGCTCATCATGAGCAAGGAGAAGCTGAGACAATTAGATTAGTTCTGCCTCTGCAAGAGAAGATGAAGGGGAGACCTTATTCCTCAGCTACCTCAACGACAGTACCAAAAAGATAGTGCCAGGCTCTTCTTGAAGGTGCACAGCTCTGCTGGTCATTGCAGTGACAACTCACATCTCCTAGAAGGCTTTCCCATAACCCACCTATATACTGCTTTCCACATGATCTGCTCCAAGATCACCATTTCCATCCTGTCCCTCTTTCCCCTAGACTGCTAACTTGCCAGAGGTTAAGCTGCCTCTCCAGCAGCCCCCATCCCACTTAGCCTGTATTTCAGGATTTTCTTTCCTGAAAAAGGCACTGTAAAGACTCTGGACCCTGTGCTATGATTTACACTTTTTCATCTCCTGTAGAAAGCCTGCCGTGTATGTGATGATACCATTCAGCTCCGTTTACCTGAGAACTTAAAAAAATACCATTGGAGGTTGTTTTTTCCATATGGGTAAATAGTAAGGGTGGGAGTATTCCTTATGGGAAACCTGGAACAGTCGCACTCTGTCGGCCTGACATTTCCTGCTGTAATTGAAACTTTTGATGTTAAAAATTCCATTTACACAGTGTCTCTCTCAGCCAGGCAGGGAGAAGGGCAGAGGTGGGTGCAAGCATTAGCACACAGCTTTCCCAACTCCTCCACTGCAGGCAGTTAAACTATAGCAGGTGAGATGCGTAGATGTAAGGGAAAGAATATGAGGAAGGAAATACCAGCTGAGTTAGGTAATTTGGGTCAGAGGAAGCCAGGCACAGTTACAGAGGCAGGTACAGATTAAATCAACTTGAGGCTCTAGGTCTTCACATTTGCCCATACCTCTGCCCAGCGGGACAGGGAGAGGCACACCCCTGTGGTCCCATGCTCATGGGGGATGTGTATCTTGGACACCCGGGCTCTGCCTTGAGAGGAGAGAAAAACAGCTCCCTCAGAAGTCATGGAGGCCAATCAAGAGAAATAACTGCGATCCCACAAGTTAAAGGACGTTTAGCTGAGCATCTTTAAAAATCCCACCCAATGCTATATAACCTAATCCTCAATTAAATCAGCCGAACAGTCAAATTCTACCCCAAATCCCAGCTGGTCACAGGCAGAAATCCAGGCAAAGGATCCCACTGCCACCAAATGTAGGCTTCTCCCAACACCACTTCCAGGCTCCACCAGAACGTTACACCTGAGGACCAGCACAAACCAGCTCCCCACTCAGCCAGCCCAGCAGCCACAGTCAGCATCAATTCAGCTTATCTACATAGCTCCTTCCAGCTGGGGACACAGCTCATGTGTCCACTGGGGTTTCACCCAACACGACTCACCCAGCCTCTTGCCTCAGCTCTGCAGCAGCTGCCAGCTCAAATCCTACCTCTACCTCCTGCTCTACCCCACCCCAGGAGCTCTTGTCATTCCCAGCCCTCAAGCGAGCCAGATGCTTATCCTCCTCCTCCACGAAACCTCTGGCAGACTCTTCAGGGGTGAACAGCAGCAGCAAGAAACATCTGAATGCCAGTATCAACGCTGGCCCCAGCTCCCGCTAGCAGTAAATACATTAATAAGACAAAGTACGGGACAAAACGGAATCCCTGAGTAATGGACATAATTACATTAGCTAGTCAAAGTTACTTTATGTTAAGAAATATTTTTGGCATGCCATGAAAAGTTTAAATCCTGTCACACCCCAAAAGTTACAGAAGTCAAAGGCAACATAACACGAGCTTTATTTTAACTGTTACATGCATTTGCATAAAAATGCTTCTTCAGAATGATAATGCAACCGTGCTTCCCTGTTTCATTTTTTGCTGCTTTCCCTTTTGATGCAACTTTCTCGCACCCTCAAAGGCACAAAGTAGAACAGGAAACAGTTTTGCCTGCGACTCTTTTCTCAGGCACCTTAAAAAATTAAGGCTCAACGCTTTGAGCTTCTTTCACATACCCAGAGTCAAGACAGTGAAAAAAACCAAGTACCTAGACTCATCCATCATCTCTGAAAATCTCGATTTTGATTGTCAAATACGCATCTGATTCTCCAGCTGTGACAGCAACAGCCACAGTAACAAGTAAACTGCATTATTCATGATTTTTCCCAGCAATCCGTACAAGCAATGGATGACGAGGTGGGAAAACTGAGGCTGAATCTACAGAAATGGACATACCAGAAAGGAAACAAGCGAGTTATCTGAACAGCCATGCAGATTGATTCTCATTTCTAACCCTGTAACTTAAACAACAACTGGCAATAAACTCAAACTACTCCTTGGAGTTCCACAAAAAGGAGGGAAAAGTTTCAAGTCTCAAAAATACTAAAATGTATTTTGATACTAAATCTAATATACAGACACTCATTTTTACTAAAATATTTAATTTCAATCTTTCTGGAGAGATGTCTGAATTTCTCCATTCAAAAAGCTGCTTTTAAATTCACTTTATTTTTTTGAAGTAAATAAATTAAACTAGTTTCTAAAATTAATAAATTAAATATTTTGTTTCAGATTGCACAATACATTTTATTTGAGACAAAATGAATTTTGTTTGGTTTTGACAGAATTAATATACTGGGGGAAAATTCGTTTAAGAAGACCTAAAATAACAGAATTGCCAGTGATCCCAGTGCCTACCAGTTGTTCTTGTATCTCCCACCAACTAATCTTTCATAAGAAAACTCGTAATAGGAATTCCAGTTTTCCCAGGCCAAGCTGGGATGATAAATTGCACAAAGGTAATTTTTTTACTACAGTGACATCAAGAAGCCTCCTAAGACTGTGGCTTGTGGGTGCCTCATTACACAAAAGACTTGAGGCGCTCAGAAATAAAAGAGAAACAAAGATGTGAAACCAAAACTAAAGTGGCTTGCCCAGTGCTATAAAGCAGACTGATGGCAGTGCTGCAAAAAGAGTCTGGCTCACCTCAACTCTTCCTTCAGCAACCTATCTGATAAGAGTGTATGGCCAGACTCACTGCATAAAGCCTTTATTTTGGTTTCTCTTGCCTTTTTTCTGCTTCGTGGGCTGGCAGAGAGTGGCAGAACTTCAACAAGTACAGATGTAATGGTCTCCAGCAGATACCCAGGGGGAACCAAGGAAGATCTTTATCTTGATCTTATATTGATCTTGATTTTTGTCCACTCAGAAGAAAGGAGAACTCCCAGTGTGACACTAGTAGAAGCCACATACCTCGTATTATCAACTGTGAGATAAAGAAAAAAAAATTAGGAGGAAAAAGAGATACCAGGTAAATAGAAAAAGAAAAGTGCTGTCAGGAACCGGTGGCAATACTTAGCGTGAGAGTTGTGGGAGTCTCTGGTCTACTGCTATGGGTAAACATTTGTCCGAATGACAGCACATGGTGGAAAATTATGTGAGATGGGCCAGAACTGAGTCATGATTGATGAGCCTTGGAAGAGCAGGCCCTGGCTCTCCAATGTTGGTTTTGCAACCTTTGATCTTTATAGCCACGCATTATAAAGCGGTTTCAACTTGTAACTGAATTCCTAACATACTCAGCTGTAAAATCCAGGCATATCCTGAGTAATAAAACAAATACATAAACTGAAACTTAGGTGAGAGCCATCTTTTACTGTCACTTAATGCTGGGAACACCTAGAGCTTGTTATACTAGATTCAATAGGAAATCATAATTTTAAGAGCAGCGTGAAGGGATTTGGGCTGGAAACAAATTAATTGGGCTGTACAGCCTATCTCATTAATCCTGTCTGGATCACCAATTTACAGTGCCTCTAAAGAGCATCACAGAACAGGCATCTTTCAAACTGTTACACATACTGTAACTATTATCCAAATACAACTTCTATCGCTCCATATCGGAGCCACGGGCCTTCTGCAAAAACCTCATACTGCAAACTGTGGATATAACCAATAAATCAAGGTAGTTGCACAAGCCACAACTTAGGTGGCATTAATTAGATCAGTGGAAGTTATGATCCAACATAATTATCATTGCTACCCCACCTACGTTTAATTTTAGTGTTTCTTCCTATCTTTCCCCCAGAGGGACAATAGGAGAGTTAAGCTACATGCTTCAACAGTGTCAGAATCCAGAGGCACGAAAGAGCAATGCTTGGTAATTACATGAGTGCAAGTAAGGGGAAGGGGACTATCATGAGATGTGATCAGATACCATACAACAAGGAG
Organism: Apaloderma vittatum; assembly: GCF_000703405.1. Lineage (NCBI taxonomy): Eukaryota > Metazoa > Chordata > Aves > Trogoniformes > Trogonidae > Apaloderma > Apaloderma vittatum. Next base: position 5,131 of record NW_009714347.1, on the reverse strand, counting down.
AAAAAAAAAAGAAATTCACCCTTTGCCCCTTGCATGCCTCGTAGCTTCACAACTGTACAAGAGGTCTGGGTTTTGTGCTGCCTGATCTGACCCACCAGTCCCCATTCAGCAGGGTATTTACAGACAGAAATCACTCTAAGCATACTGAGAGTCTTATCAAAGTAAACCTGATCACCCAAAGTCTTACATACTTGTTGAAAATGGTCTGAATGGTAGGGCCTAGGGGAAGGAAAGAAGGGTCAATGTACTCAGCATTGGACTTGCGGCACCTCTGGCCACATCTGTAACAGCGAGTAGCGCAGAGCAAGAGGAAAGAATACACAGAGAGAAACAACCAACGCTGAGCACCTGACATCCATGCTATGCGTTTCCATTCCGTACCTGCTGTACATCCCACTAGCCGCAGTCTAGTGACAGCAGCAACCAGCACGAGCTGTCCCTTGCCAGGTGCAGTCCTGAAGCTCATCCACCACCTTAGTGTCACCCCACAGGAAGCCAGTTCACGTCCTCCCTGATTGCTCTGCAACATGAATGTGCAGTTAAGCGGGGAACACTGGGAGGCTGCTTTCAGAAACACGCTGACAATCTCAAATAAAACACTAATGCCAGTCCCCTGCTTAGAGCCATCTCCCTGCCAGGCAGCCACAAGTGTCCAGGGACATTCATGCACTGCCAACCACCCAACGCTCCAGAGATTTCTGAGCAAACAGCTCCCAAGATAGCTACAGAGCGAGAGCCACAGCACTATAACCAAGCCAGCATGACACTGTGCCCAGGCTATTTTGTCCTGCTTACACAGCCCAGCACAATGTGACGCTGATGTAGGTCCGCACTGCACCGACAAAAATGTCCCCAGACAGCACCGCACGGTGCAGCTGTACCGGCACGCGGGCAGCCAGCCTCCTTGTGCAGTGCGCTCCCTCTGTCAACAGGGACAATTTTACAAGCTTGCATCTCTGAGGACTCTGCTTCAGGAAGTGAGAGTCATACAAACACAAATACAAATGGGAAACCAAGTGTTTGCAGGACTGAGCCCTGAATCACAGTCCAGGAAACAGTCGCAATGTCACAGCTGAAGAAATACTGCCTTTGAACTGGTTGGAAGGACTTTATACAAAAAAGGTATCACAGCTTTCAGGTCGCAGCAGTTCTTTCTGATGGTTGCACCACTGCAGTGGTTGGAAGACAAAGAGGTTTTCTGCTAAAAATCCCCAAAGATGCTCTGTTTCAGCAGGTCAATTGGTTCTCTTCTTCTTTGACCTTTCTTCTATGCATCTGCTCTTCACTTACAATAAAACATTTTCCTTTGACACTGTGCAGGGCTCTGCTTAAAAAGAGCTTGGTGTAATCAGGTGTGTTCCTAGTGAACTGGAGCCTGCAGGACAAAGACACCACTGTTTTTCAGTAATGTTCACTCAACAGAAGAGACCAACAGTATGGCAATATCCATCAACCCCCTGCATTTGCTTGTAATTAAAGAAAGGTCAGTAGCTGTGCCTTTCTGAGAATCACGCTTACCTTTGCACCGTCAAAAACCAAACATATACAAATTTCACAACGGAAACTTTCCTTGACATCCAGAAACATGAAACCTGAGACATGAAAAACACTAAACAGCCAACTGTGTTAATCTAATAAGGTTCGTGAAACTGATTTGCCCCCATGGTTGGTTACAGGACTGTTGAGATAGTATTTGGTACCTAGCAGCAAAAGCTGTTGTGTTCCAGTTTTTTCATGCCTCGCTGCTACAGAAAGGCCCTGATTCACACCACTTCATTATCTTTCCTCGTATTTAAAGGCAGCCAGAGGGCATGCTGGATCCTCGGTTTGTTTGTCTGGATCCACTCATTAGTAAATTACATGTAGTGAGCAATGACATGCACCTGGACATTTAGTCTGAGTACATTCTTTAACATTCAAATTGGTTGTGCTACTTTGACAAAAAAAAGCAACAGCTCTTCCTGAAATGTGATTTTTTTCCTTGGCCATTTTTATTTCTAGGAGCCGTATCATCAGTGGAGCAGAGAATAAAAAAGCGAGAATAAAAAAGAAGAAAGAAAATCACAAGACTTCTCCGTATGAAGCGTTGTTAACAATCAGTTTGTTATGAACAAAAGGATCCTGCAGCCAAGACCACAGCCATGTCATGGTGGCAATCAAATTTTTGCTGTATAGTTAGACAAAAACTACTAAAGAGGAAGGTAGATATACAGAGATTCAGCTGGGAGATTTGCAGCAATGTTGAGTGCCACCGTGACCTGTTGCTCTGGAAATCTGGAAACGGAAACAACCCACAAATCTACTTTCAGGGAGCAAGCCTTTAACCCCTCCTCGTTTCTCTTGGTGGTAACACTATGTATGATTTTGTAATGAAAGGGCACTGGGACAGAGAGGGACACATACAGGATACAGACAAGGCATGAAGTTTTCCAGCAAAATCCTTTTGACATACAACCCCTGGAGACTATGGACAACTGGTGCAAGAATCACAGAGACACAATCCAACACAATCCCCTGCTCTGCTTATCCCACCATTAGCTGGGTACCACAGAGAACGTAGTTAAAAATGTCGTCTAAAATAGCTTTAAGGATTGGAAATCTGATAAGGCAAATACAAGTGGCAAAGCTCCACTGACGTCAGTGAGACTTATATAAGGGAAGATTTTGTAATGGTAAAAGTAATATTGGAACTTAAAAGTCCTGCACACTGAACAAGGAAGTTTTTCAGGCTAACTCAACACAAGCCACAGATTTGTCCTCAAAACAATCCCCCCAACCCTGCAAACGAAAATGGAACTCGGGCTATTTCTGCAAAAATTGTCACATTGTGTGAGCAGTCACACAAGCAAAATTTACTGCAGTGCTACTCATTAATAAGCAACTGAGGTATTAATAATGAATGATGTTTCTAAAGGTAAATTTTGAATTCCTACATATGAAAATTTTAATGAAAAGATGTGACTGTGAAATGCGGTACATTTAGCCAGTCCTGGGACAATATGGTGTGGGAGTCATTCTCCCTTTGTACAATTCTTCTTTTCAGGACCATCTAGTAAGTTGATGTGAATTAACACTGGTCATTTGAAATCAATTGAAAAAAATGGAGCTACGCCAAATTACATCAGTGAAGGATCCAGCCTTTTGACTTCAAGTTATCCTCAGTTAACACTGGCGTAATCAGAAAAAGGCGACATTTACTTCTCTGCCCAATGAAAATAGTCTGGGCATTGGCTACTTTCAGAGAACTGCCTGAAAACATCCCACAAACCATGAATTATTCACAGTATTAAACAAATAATTGTGACTAGTAAATAAATATTTGAAAGTAATGGCTGGTTCATACACCATTCAAACACAGCGTAAGGGGGAGATATTCATCATATGAATTACCCATTAAGAATTATTGGCTCAGCTCTAGTTATAACTGATAAACAGTCATGTGGATAACAAGGCAAGTGTTTGGCAAGTCTCCTGCTTTCATTCTCAGCAATATGGCTTCCTTTTCAACAGACACATAAGCTCAGCTATTTATCCCCTTCTGCCCAAGAAACTAACTGCCTTCAGTGCACCTGAAAGGCAAGAGCTGGCGCACAGTTTCCCCAAGCCCTGCTTGTCTGGTTAAATTCCAGGTCAGGCAACAGCCCTCTGACA
>NW_009714347.1:0-1449 GCF_000703405.1 Apaloderma vittatum | reverse complement strand
CCTGCTGTAGTTTCAATTACCTAAATTATTCTTCACCTCCTGTCCTAAGCATGGGCATATTTTTGATGGCCCAAGCTGGGAAATGTGAATGCAAACTGCTACCAGATGTAGAGAGGAAGAACGATTTCATATTGGAGGCACTAGCCTCCGAGTCAAAATATCCGAGTCTCTGCTGTGCCACAGGCTTTCTGTAAGCCACTTAGGCCTAAATCCCCAAAGGTATTTAGGCTTTTAACTCCTGTTCATTTCAGTGAGAGTTAAAAGCCTAAATACCTCGATGGATCTGGTTATGTCTACACAGCACAAGGGTATCCAGAGTACCGAGTGGGCACATCAGAGCTAACTCTTAACAACCTGGCTCCAGGAGAAGAGCAATATCCTGGTGTTGCTCTACTATTCAGCCAAGAGTGGAATATAATCTAATCATGGATAGCTCTCACCACAGCATTTCCAGCTACAGCATGCTCAGAGCTAGCCTGGGTACCTCCACACAGCATGGCGTTCTGCTGGGTGGGTACAACCCCCATGCCTCAAAATTACAATGCAATTTGGGTAACAGTCTGCCTTGTCAGGATACGAGCAGCACGAGCGCATCCGAGAAGATTTGCCCGGTGTCTGGGTGTTCTGCTGCTGGTGGGCAGCATGTAAAACAGAGGGAGCCAGCAGGCTTGGTTCAGCTGAACGATCCTGCAAATCTCATTTTAATTCAGCTTTTCAGAAAGCGGCTTCCACCGGCCACAGAAAGGCAGCAGGGGGCTGTGTAACATGCTCCCAGTGAAATACCTGACATCTTTCATTTAGACCACCAGAACAACATCTGACCGGGCTTCCAAAGAGAATCAGAGCAAATGGTTAATGTGCAGTTATGGCAGTTAAAAAAAGAAATGCCTTGCTGCTCTTCCATTGTCAGTTTTGGCAAGCAGCGTTGGGGAAGCGAAACGCTGATAACATTGCTTTATTGTTCATGTAGGTCCCAACCTTAACATGCTACATCTGTATCTTCTGTCTCAAGAAGTTGCTTTCTTTTCATCAAACACATTCCAGAAGTCAACAGTAAAAGCACTGACAAGAGACAGCAGATTGATCCATTAACTCTCACTCACTGCTAACAGTTCCTTGGCTGAAACCGGACCCTGCATTCCACTTGGGAAGATTTGGTAAGTTCAAAATGTAAACACACTTGCAGGATTTGGTTACTGCTCTCATACACTGCACCTCCTGCCTCAACTTAACAGGAGGTGCTGGGAAATCTCTACAGGTGCTGTACCTCTTACTTTATACATGTGTAATTGAGCAACAAACAGGACAGGCCAAACGAGTCCTATGTGCCTCGTGTTAATATTATACCACATTCTCAGTTAGTGCTAATCAATGTGGTTGCAATGAAGGATATTACAGCATGTAGCTCTTTCTAATATGTATAATAATAATAATAATAATAATAATAAT
>NW_009714346.1:50664-52181 GCF_000703405.1 Apaloderma vittatum | reverse complement strand
CCCCATTTCTAGCGCTGCTGTTCCTGCTGGGGCAGAACCAGGTGGCAGAGAAGGCCAAGTGTTGCACAGCCGGGCGCTTTTTGGGCATCTGTTTTGTTATGATCCTAAACTAAAACTCTGCTAAAGAAAAGGCAGATAGATTAAACCATATACTTGACTTCCAGGAAAGAAACAGTAACATGAAAGAACTTTTCTCCTTGGTCTAGAAGAGACTATCGAAATCTATAGCAAATCTGCAACTGAACCATATTTTTACTGTGCAAAGAGAATTGATCAGCAGCATAAATGTAGAACAGCAAAACAGTAATTTTTTCTCCATTATGGGAATTGTATCACTCAAAATAAACAACTTCATATCCACCAGCTGCATGTAAGAGTTATTTCCAAGGCTGACAACTGCCTGCGCTATTTATGTAATTTAGAAATCTGAAGTATTTATCCTATTAAAATCCAGCATGTGGTAGAGATCTGGTTTTGTTTGAACAGGTCCAAGGCATAGGATAGACCAAGATGAATTTTTTTTCTAATGTCAATGGAAAAATACAACTATATCAAATTTCTAGCAAGTAATTGTTTTACTGAAAATAAAAATCCCGTAAGCACTGGAAGAACCAGTTTCATAGTGAGACATTCTTTCTATACATATCTAAACACTAAATTTTCTTCCCTAGTCACCCTTCATTCTTATGCTTCTGTGTACTTTCTTCTGCACATATAGTATTTATTTTGAAACCAAAACACGCCAACAAATCTAATGAAATGGTATATTCTAACTGAACTTTTTAAGTGTGAAAAGGGGAAACAATCCCCATTTTCAAAAAGGGAAAGAAGGATAAACCAGGGAACTATAGGCTGGTCAGTCTCACCTCTGTGCCTGGTAAGATTATGGAGCAGATCCTCCTGGAGGCGCTGCTGAGGCAGAAGAATAACAAAGAGGTGATTGGGTACAGTCAGCATGGCTTCACCAAGGACAAATCGTGCCTGACAAACCTGGTGGCCTTCCATGAGAAGGTCATAACATCAATAGACAAGGGAAGAGCGACTGCTGTCATTTACTTGGACCTGAGCAAAGCCTTTGACACTGTCACGCAGGACATCCTGGTCTCCAAGCTGATAAAATATGGGATTGATAGATGGACAATCAGGGGGATAAAGAACTGGCTTGATGACCGCACCCAAAGAGTGGCTGTCAATGGTTCCATGTCCAAGTGGAAGCCAGTGATAAGTAGAGTCCCTCAAGGATCAGTATTGGGACCAGTCTTGTTTAACAGTCAGAGACATGGACAGTGGCATCAAGTGCACCCTCAGCAAGTTTGCCAACGACACCAAGCTGTGTGGGGCGGCTGACACGCTGGAGGGAAGGGATGCCATCCAGAGGGACCTTGACAGACTAGAGAGGTGGGCCCAGGCCAACCTCATGAAGTTCAACAAGAGCAAATGCAAGATCCTCCATCTGGGTTGCAGCAATCCCAAGCACTGATATAGGCTGGGCAGTGATTGGCTTTGAAGGAAGCCCT
>NW_009714346.1:23406-50044 GCF_000703405.1 Apaloderma vittatum | reverse complement strand
GAGATGATCTTTAAAGTCCGTTCCAACCCTGACAATTCTACGATTCTATGATTCCATGATTACCAGTTTCACATTGAAGGACGCATTTTTTCAACCTTCTCCACATTTCAGTAACTTTTTACTTAAAAAACAGCAACTGAATTGCAGTATTGCCATTTCATATAAAACTTAGAGTGAAGTTGGTATTTTGCAATGAAGGTTTAAGCTATTGTGCCAGGAAATCCTACATTTTTTATTTACTTTTCTGTATGACTGTCAAACCTCCCTGTTTCCAAATCTGACCATGTCTCTAGCAATTTGAGGGGCATGAAGAAAATCAAGAGAGGTGATAAATCTTCCCATTTCCTCTTCTAGTTTGCTGTGTAATCTTACTGCATATACAGAACTCATCATTATTTTCTACAGTTCACAAAAAGAGGGTAAACTGTAATTCCAACAGAAAACATTTGTGGTTTTACAATATGTCTGAAATGTTTTCATGTATGCACATGCAAAACATTAAAATTTTTATAGGATTAGATATCAATGCTTTTGTGGTTAATTGACATACATTATGTAACATTTATTTCTATAATTTCACTTCCCTCTAGTCTGTGTTCATTTTGCATTCAGAAGGAGAGAAGGGCAGTTTTTCAGCTGACCTAATGAAAACATTGCCACAACAAATGAGAAACCAACCTGTGTGCAATGGAGTCCAGCCGGAGAGAATGCTAATTCTCTGCCTCAATACTGCCTTCAAAGGGATTATTCAAGCCTCTCTCTGACATGGAACACAGTGATCAGCCAGCAAATGCTAGAGATGAAAATAACCTTTATCTGTTTTAACAAAAAGGTGAACTAAAAAAAGCAGTCAGTCATGCCCTGAATGTTTACTATTTGCAATAAACGAAGTGACTTTATTTGGTGCTTATTCAACAACTTTCATTGATGAATTTGTCTCAGTAGATTTTGCAATTATTAAATCCTTGTAATTTCTCTGGAAGATGGAAAAGGAGGAATAAAACATGGAATAGGTACCTGATGTTTAAAAAAAATAAATAAATGACCTGTTACTGAAATATAGCAAATGCCTGAAAAATCTGGGAAACAGATTTAAACTACAGCTTTGCATACAAAAACTACAGCACTGAAGCTTTGAACTTGCTGTCCTTCTAAAGTTAGTGAAGCGATTTAAAGAATTAAGGTATCAAATACCCCAAAAGCATGAGAGTAACCTAAGAGGAAAAAATGTGACTCAGCTCCACTCTGTCCAAAATACACGAGTAGACCAAAGTCAGACTAAGCATAATGAAAACCACTGAAACATGACATAAGATTTCTGAATTTTCACCTACAGAAAATAAAGCACCAAAGTGAGGCACGGGAAGTAATCTACACTCTGTGAATGCATGTAGCTCATTAACAAAGACTAAATTCTGCTCATGAACAGTAGTTTTAACCTATTTTAAACTTACAGTAATCAGTGACATAGAGAAGTCAAGATATTTTGTCTCAGTCTACTTAAATTTTAAAATGGTCTTAATGAAAGCAGGCTGATGTTACCTGCTGTCAAAATATTTATAAATAAAATCATGACCACAGTGTACTCTGAGTGAAGTAGAATATCACCCAGTAATAATCAAACCTAGCAGTGCTTTCCATGACTTCTAAGTACATAATGGTATTAATATCAAGCTTTCATATAATGCTTTCTATCAGCAATATACAGCACTTTAGAAATGAGAGAAGCATCAGTGTTTCATTTTACATATTGGCAAATCAGGCACAAAAAATGATCAGAGGGTTACACAATGGGTTTAAAGGGTTAAAAGACAAATGTTACTTCCATGCACTTAAGATTTTCTGTAGTTACAGGCAACTGTTCATCAAATTTAAAAGCATTTCATCTCTTGTTAGAAAATAAAAAGAAGATGAATTCAAAAAACAAGATCTAAACTATTTAACAGCACAGAAAATCTAATCACAAATTTAAACATGTATCAGCATTTGAAAGTAGGACTTCTTAAATTATACTTCCATTTCTTTGGCTGAATGATAAATTAAACCATAAATACTCAAAATTATGAAAAATGTGCTAAAATTACATGGAACTCTCTTGTGGCGTCCTACTGCACAGAAACGTGTTGTGAACCTAGAATCATGGGCACATTAGATTTCTAGTGAGATTTTTTAATTTTATATCTAAAAATTATGGGGTTTGAAATAGTGAAATTGTGATGCGTTACTTACAGCATAGTAATATGGTACTGTGAGTCACAGTGAGAAAATATTGTGATTTGGTCATGACATGGAACAGGACGGCCACTGACGATGCTGGCAAAGGTATTTAGTCTTTTGCATGGAGTCCAGAACCCATTTAAGTGATTAATAAAATGATTAATAAAATGGCAACTTATGTGCCACTGGCCATTCATGTGGCATAACATTTTCATTGCCGGTTGGCTCCGACACAGTGCTTGAGTTATCAAGCAGTAACCATCACTCTATCACAAGGGGCCTTGAAGAACTTTGGGAGGGCTTCAGCAGTTCCCTTGACTCTGTAAATACTGTTAGAGCCAATGCTGGGGAAAGCAGCAACACACGATGATGCAACTAAGGTGTTAGGTCAAGTCAAATAATTCCTTGGGGAAACCATATTATTTTTCAGTACAGTATGCTGGAAACATGTATTTCTTTAATTTACACACATACATTACATATAACCTGACAGCTGCACTGCAGTGTTTTTTAAGAAAAAGAAATAATCTCAAACCGAAAGACATAGTCTGGCAAGGAGTTAGGGGAAGAAATAAAACCAACCAGAGAGTGATGAGTGATCTGTACATTAACAGAAGCCAAACCCCTTCAAATATGATTTGTTAATAAGCAACGCTTAAAATTTCATTTTGACTAATGGAAAAGATGCACATACAAGAAATTCTAAAAAGAAAATTTGTTTATGGAAAGAAGCACCAAGCACTGGAGGATCAGAATGGAAAGCAACACATCACCTTCCTTCAGTATCACTACCCAAACAAGACAGATCTGGAAAGGTCTCCTGAAGGTCATCAGATTAGGACTGTTTCATACTAACTGCCGGTGAAAATGGAGACTGCAGCACCTGGAGACATGCCACACAGACATTTGCAATATGTAATCAATGCTGGAAGCTTTCCCCAAGAAGTAATTTGTTCTATTTAAAGTTTCCATCTTTTGGTCCCTTGTCCATATTTGATAAATTTCACATTGTTGGGTTTAACCCTAGCTGGCAACTCAGCCCCACCCAGCTGCTCGCTCATCCTCACCGCCCCCCAGTAGGATGGGGGAAGAGAACCGGAAGGGAAGAAGTGAGAAAACTCATGGGTTGAGAGAAAGTTTGGTAAGCCATGCACACAAGCAAAGCAGAATAAGGAGTTCATTCACCATTTCCCATGGGTAAGGCAGGTGTCCAGCCATCTCCAGGAACGCAGGGCTCCATCACATGTAGCTGTGACTTGGGAAGACAAAACACACCACTCCAAATGTTCCCCTTCTTTCCTCCTTCTTCTCTCAGATTTTATTGTTGAACAGGATGTCATATGGTCTGGGACATCCCTTTGGCCAGTTGGGGTCAGTTGTTCCAGCTGTGTCCCCTCCCATTTTATTGTGCACCCCCAGCCTACTCACTGGTGAGGTGGGGCGAGGAGCAGAAAAGGCCGTGACTCTGTGTAAGCACTGCTCAGGAATAGCTAAAACATCCCTATGCTATCAACACTGTGTCTACCACATATCCAACACATAATCCCATAAACGTTACTATGAAGAAAATTAACTTTACCCCTACCAAAACCAGCACAATGTGTCATTTTTAGTTCACTGTAATGAAGCAAGAGGACCACCTAGTTGTACCTTTCTCTGTACACTACAGTGACTGGCGTTGCTAAATCTTTTTCATCAAACAGGCATTACAAATCTGTTGTTGCAGCTGCAAATTTAAGCCAGTGTCGGCCCCTTCTGAGAACTGGATCTTAAAGCAAGGCACTACTGTGACAATTCAACTAGGAAGAATAGGTTTTTAAATGTCTAAAATTGCTGAAGTCATTTAAGTAGGTGACAGGAAAAAACCACCACATTGCCAACATTGCACAGGACACATTTCAAGGGCAGAAATGAAAATAATATTCATGGATTGTGCAGACACAGCACTACCCAAAACAATTCTAATGAGGTCTTACTATCTACAGCAAAGGATTTAGAAAACCTGCACAGTCCACCTTACTCTTAAATGTATTAAATTGAACTCCAGAAACTACACAGTTCTTCATACAGTTTCAGAAACAAGGTGTATCAAATGATTTAGCAGATTGCCAACCTCTCTCATCAGCCAGAGACAGGTGGTGAACTCCACAGGTCACTTGCATTTAACGTCCTTTCCTCAGGGCACACAATTCTTGGTGCTGCTCTGGCTGTTAGAAAAATGCTGCAACAATTCATCCCACAACTGCTATTAACTGTCCCCCAAAACCATAGAACCACAGAATGGCCTAGGTTGGAAGGGACCTTAGAGATCATCTAATGAAACTTCCCTGCATGGGCAGGGATGCCTCTCAACTACACCAGGTTACTCAAGGCCTCATCCAGCCTGGCCTTGAACAACTCCAGGGAGGCGGCATCCACAACTTCTCTGCACGATTTATTCCAGAGTCTTGCCATATACTGAAGAATTTCTTCCAAAGATCTAATCTAAATCTATTCTCCTTCAACTCAAACCCATTTCCCCTTGTCCTATCAGTGGACACTCCTGTAAAAAGTCCCTCCCCAGTCTTCCTGTAGGTTCCCTTCAGCTATTGGAAGGCAGCTGTTAGGTCCCCCCAGAGTATTCTCTTTTCAAGGCTGAACAATCACAGTTCCCTCAATCTTTCCCTCGTAGCAGAGGTGCTTTGGCCCCTGGATCATCTTTGCGGCCCTCCTCTGAAATCGTTCCAACAGATCTATGTCCCTCTTATGGTGGGGACACCAGAACTGGACACAGTACTCAAGATGTGGTCTCACAAGAGCCGAGTAAACGCTCTGTAGACCTGCTGGCTAAAATGCTCCGACAGAGAGAAGGCACAATGCTTCACCTGTGGTTCCTCAGGATAGATTCCCTACTTCACAGCATTCTGCCAGTCATACAGTCCATGTCTGCTTCTGTGCATTTCTGGAGCTTATTTCTCCGAACCGTTCCTATCATCCTAAAAATGATAACCATATGTGATAGGGCTGTGGTCCAAGTTCACTGATTTCACATTCTGTATTACAATAAGGGGTAGATATAGCCTTCAAAACCCCTTAAGTGAACAACTGTTTACTGACGCATTCCCAGGAACTACTTTCTAATCCAAAAACCATTAAGAGCTAACCAATGCCGGAGTTCTTGAGCAATTTCATCCTCTTTATCTTCAGCCTCACAATCATAAATGTCAGGCAGCATTACTAGTCATTTTTTATCTGTCATTATTTTTTCCCTCAGTGGTATTTATGTCACTTAGTTCTGCCAGTTTATTGTGCACCAGTTTCAAAGGTGATAATTTTTAATCACCATTTTTAATTCGATGATTTGTAGTTTCCTCTCAATATTCTGTCTATTACAATTAGGAGAAGCAAGAGGTAAAAGCATACCCTTTCTACTACTATTTGTTACCTTCACAGCTTCACATTAGCATTATATCACCTCTGTCTTGCCTAAATAGTCTGAAGAGGTACTGAACCACGTGCTTTGATATCTACTAAATGAACTTTTTACATTATTCATGGGTGACTGTCAAAGCACCAAGGGAGAGCTAGTAAACCTGCCTGCACCTATACGAAAACCTGAAAACTACAAGACACACAGCACAGTAGGAAGGCAAAAACTGTTTTCTAGGTGGAAGTTCTACGTTTTGGACGTGCCAAGCCAGATGTACAACATGTTTTTAGGATGATGCGGAATGCCGCCTCCAGAAGCCTGTTGGCTTCCTTTCCTCTTCAGCAGGTGTGGTATTAGCCATGACAGAGCACTGGAGAGACATCTGAACCACCTCATGAACTGCATGTAGCTGAAAAGGTATAGGCTGGCCAATTTTACAGTAAAAAAACGAGCAGATGCAGTGGGGTGGGGAAGCCTGTTTTCAGTTACTGGTTAAATAACACAAAGGCACCTTGAGGTAAAAGCCCTTTGGCTTTTTCGTGTCAGCAGAACTAGATTTCATCACCTGAAAAAGATCCTAAAATGTCCTCCCAGTTCAATCACAAGACACAGTGGAACATAGGTCATGTAAATAACCCTTCTGCTTTCAACCCTCTATACCTTTCAGAAATAACTAACAAAAGTAATTACATCTACGAGGCCCTATTCCACCCAGTTCTCATTTGGGAACTGGCTGTTGTAGTTGCCAAATCACTCTCCATGATATTTGAAAAGTCATGACAGTCAGGTGAAGTCCCTGGGGACTGGAAGAAGGGGAACATTACATTACACCCATTTTTAGAAAGGAGAACCCTGGGAATTACCAAGCTGTCAGCCTCACCTCTGTGCCTGGGAAGATCATGGAACAGAACCTCCCAGCAGCTTTGCTAAGGCACATGAAGGACAAGGAGGTGATTCAAAACAGCCAGCATGGCTTCACCAAGGGCAAGTCCTGCCTGACCAACCTAGTGGCCTTCTATAATAAAATGACTACATCAATGGACAAGGGAAGAGTGATGGATGTCATCTGCCTAGACTTCAAGGCCGTTGACGCAGCCATCCTTCCCTCTAAGTTGGAGAGATACGGATTTGATGGGTGGACTGTTCAGTGGACAAGGAATTGGCTGGAAGGTCGCATCCAGAGGGCAGTGGTCAACGGCTTGATGTCCAGATGGAGATGGATGACAAGTGGTGTCTCTCAGGGGTCCATACTGGGACCACTGCTGTTTAATATCTTCACCAATTACAGACAGTGGGATCAAGTACACCTCAGTAAGTCTGCAGATGACACCAAGCTGAATGGTGAGGCCAATACGCCAGAGGGGTGGCATGTTCTCCAGAGGCACCTGGACAAGCTGGAGAAATGGGCCCATGTGAACCTTATGAGGTTAACAAGGCCAAGGGCAAGGTCCTGCACATGAGTTGGGGCAGTCGTCATTATCCATACAGACTGTGTAATGATGTGATAGAGAGCAGCTCTGTGGAAAAGGATTAGGCGGTCCTGGTGGATGAAAAGCTGGACATGAGCCAACAATGCATGCTCACAGCCCAGAAAACCAACTGCATTCTGGGCTGCATCAAAAGAAGTGTGGCCAAGCAGATCGAGAGAGGTGATTCTGACCCTGTGCTCTGGTGAGAGCTCTCCTGGCCACGTCCAGCTGTGGAGACCTGAACACAAGAAGGACATGGACCTGTTGTCCAATGTCCAGGGGAGGGCCAAAAAAATTATCAGAGTACTGGAGCACCTCTCCAAGGACAGGCTGGAAGAGTTGAGGTTGTTCAGCCTAGAGAAGGCTCTGAGGAGACCTTATAGCAGCCTTCCAGTACCTGAAAGGAGCTACAGGAAAGCTGGGGAGGGACTGTTTACAAGGGCACGTAGCGAGAGGACAACGGGCAATCATAGAATCACAGAATGGCATAGGCTAGAAGGGACCTTAGAGATCATCTAGTCCAACCTCCCTGTCATGGGCAGGGACGCCACCTCTCGACTAGACCAGGCAACACATGGGGACCGAGCGGGAATCGTTTTAAACCAGAAGAGGGTAAATTTAGATTAGACATTAGGAAGAACTTAATTACTACGAGGGTGGTAAAACACTGGAACAGGTTGCCCAGAGACAGAAAGTTGAGGCTCCCATCTCTGGAGGCATTCAAGGTCAGGCTTGATGGGGCTTTGAGCAACCTGATCTAGTTAAAGATGTCCCTGCTCACTGCAAGGAGGTCGGACCTTTAAAGGTCCCTTCCAACTCAACATATTCTCATTTACTTTCTCAGTAATTTAGGACCAGAAGTTGCTCACTGTTTCTGTCTTAAGCCACTGTAAATTTAATAGTAATTCCTTCTTACTCAGGTATTTTATACACGGAAACACTACAGCAACTCTATGACACAGAGAGGTACCTTCCCATCTGACACTTTCAGTGACTGGAAAACTCACCTGTTTCTCTTCTCATTCATAAAGACTTTGACTCTGCTCTAAACAAGCCCCTTCCCACATGCAACAGAACAGTACTGCTGCCCCTGTGTTTCTGAGAAGACATTTTTTCTGCATGAGGCAGAGCAGAAATTTAGCATGAGGTACAGAAGCAGATCAAAATGATTTAGATCAAGTTTTAAGAAGAAGCAAATAAGAGTGACCATAGCAAGCAGAGGTGAGGCGAAGGCAATAGTTTTACTTTCTAGCAGAGAGGAGAACAAAAAAAAGGCAGTGTATTTTGAAGAGGGAGTTAACATTCACTTGATGCACTGGGAGAGGAAGCGTAGGAGGTGGCATGTGACACCACAGTAAGTACAAAGTTGCTTTGGGCAGGGCTGGCATGGGGTTCAGAGAGACCCTAAGGGTATGCGCAGTCTCACTAGAAACACTCAAAAGCAATGATATACGGAAACCTCGTTACCCCGTTATTGTCTGTATTATGTGCGATATCTGAATTAAAAGCAAGCCCATCAGTTACCATGCCCACAGCATCAGTGCCTGCTAACTACGCATGCACATCTTTTCCACGCTGTACATCACCCTTCACCAGTAATTAGCACATTATTTGTTATCCCTGCAACACACAAACAGGAATGAGGCTACATGATAGGGGGCCAGTTAGCTCATTCAGTAGAGTGTAGCGCTAACAACGTTAAGGACGCGGGTTCAATTCCCGCTCGGTCCCCACGTGTTGCCTGATCTAGTAGACAGGTGGTGTTCCTGGCAGCAGAGAGGCTGGATTAAAATGATCTCTAAGGTCACTTCCATCTTAGGCCATTCTATGATTCTATGATTTCCTAGGATCTATATTATCCAACTGATGATATTTAAATATTTGATCCAAATGTCTAAATTTAGATGTCTAAGTGTCTTGCTTAGGCTACAACTTCCATTTGAGCTGTAGGAGACAAAGCAGCTCCACCATACCAATCAGTGACAGAAAACTGGTGATCCAGCCCTGTGTTGCTTTCTGTCTGGCACTCTGCTCTTGAGTATCCTTGTAATTCACGCTGTTCACAAATCTGATTCTACAGAAAACAAGATTTGAGGGCACTCAACTGGCACCAAAAGCGCTCAGCAGAGTTCCCCATGTTCCTGCCAAGCCTGTGAAGATGACGGCAACTTCATGTAAGTTTACTGTTTCTTTCTGTGCAATACAGGGTTTGTACTATTCTGAAAGCCTCTCATGAAGCATGAATTACAGACTGACTTCTTGACTCCTGGCTGAGAGCAAGGGCTATTTCTATTAAATCAGATTGTGATTGTAAGAAAGAGATAAGAATTAAACCAGGATCAAATGTTCAAAAGTCAGTTACCCTGTCATCTCTACAATCTAGGTTACAAATCCAAACCTACTCTCAAGACAGAATTCACTTGCTTAACAGTCAGATTTCTCACACTTCATACTCTATCTTTTTAAGTGTGAAATTTGCTATGGGAACTTCACACTATTACCTAGAAATTCATTTGCATTGCCACATATGCCCATATGGGAAATGCAGACACTTGTCATTTGAGAAGACAGAGGAGGGCCTCATATAAAGGACCATCTCTGACACAACGACATGTCTTCAAAACTGGGAGTCACCCCTCACACACACATTGCCGCAACTTATCCTATACAACAGCTTGTAAGGAACTCCTCTGAGAGGCAGAAAAAAATGAAGTCCACTGGGCTGAAAGTCAGGTCTTCCAGTTCTTGGGTGACTGCTCTACAGAAAAAGATAGGTACGCCATCCCCTGACTGCATCTTAAAAAGAAACTGCTGAGACCGTAGTGCACTCTGTCACAGGTCCGCTCCTATACGGATGTATGAGACGTGGGTTCTCTGAACAGATGCAGGAGACTGAACTCTGCAGAGGATTTAGGTGAAGGAATACTTAAACCAAGATTCATCCCATCTAATTATAGCACTTCACAGAGAGGTCCAAGTTATAGGAACAACCACTGAGTAGGCTCATTATGTAAAGAGCGGAGAAAGACAGGCACCTCCAGGCTGTGACTCACGTTAGGCACATATCTGGCAGCTAAGAATGAGAATGATTTAAGAAGGAACAAAAGCCATGTAGGAACTGGGGAATTACTAGTCAAACAGAGAACAGGCCCACTGTATTAGAAACCTCCAATAAAAAGGGTCAAAACCAGAGGTTTTCTGGGGATTTGGACTTGTGTGCCTAAAGTTATCCTAAGTCCTATTTTCGGCAAAGCTCTCATCCGGATCTGTTCTTTTGCCTGTTTCTTAAGGCATTTTAAAAGAATAAGAAATAAAATAACATTTAAATTAAGCAGCTTATTACCTGGATCTGCAGATAAACATGTAGTAAGTACTCTGTGCTTGGGCTCTTAACTAATTCCTAGCACTGTGCTAAGTCTTTACAGCTTTGAGGACAAATATCAAAACCAAAAATGTTTTATTCTGCCTGCTATATGTCATCTCTTTACTGTTAAATTAGTATTTGTTATTCCACAAAAACAGTTGTGAAATGCAACCACCCATTTTAAATTGTTCTTTAGTAGTTATGAATAATGATAGGTACAAAATACACTAATAACTTATTGTCAAGAGTCATTAAGGTGGAATCACAGTATTTCAGAGTATAATTATAAGAGGCAGGAAAACTTTAACAACACACCAGCTAGGATTTCAAAGAACAAAATAATTGTTTTCTGGCTACCTGCATCTTCCTCGAATTTTCCTGTGCCAACTTTCTTTAGACATTCTGTTATGTACTAAAAAAATCTGGGCAAAATACGCTTTTATTCAACTATAATAACTTCCTCTACACTGAACAATATACGCAACATTGACAAATGATAACCGGCTCAAAGATTCCAGAGCAGGAATCCATTAATAGCTCCTACGCATGAATTATTAATCCTTTTCTTTTCTTCCAGTTCATAAATCATTCTGATTGCATACTTGTGGACTGAAGCAGTAGAATGCATACTCCACATTAGCTCATTATTTTTTCCTCAAAATCTGATGTGTAAGTACCTAGTACTGATATCTAGGTAGTCGCTAATCAAAATACCAATTTTAATTAGCTCAGATAGGATACAGTTACATTCAGTGCAAGAAAACAACACTGTTCTAACAAAACTATCTCTAGAACAACAGCTCAATAAGCAGAACTTCTCTAAACTGTTTCTGAGAGGTTGTTAATAAACTTCCTTTTTCTGCCACTTGCTGATCAGTTACAGATTTATAAAGTCAAAATCAGAATTCCTGAAAAAAGTAAAGTATTAAAACTACGCAAAGGTAAGGGCTGAACAGATGAGACCCAATATGGCTAAAAGTTGCTGCCTAAAACTAGATATCAGGTCAGTCATCCAAGTTAGTCATCCGCACTGTTGAAGGCCTGGAGGAATGACTCGCCTTTGCAAGAGCCTCCTTCTCACCGCTCTCACTGCGGACTACTGAGAAAGCACAGATCAGTAATTTCACTGGACACATACCTTCAGATCATTAAGACTAGCTTAAATATCTAGATGAGTCACTGGTTGCCATCAGCATCTCGGGCTTTTTCTGATCTGTTTTTTTTTGTTTAACTGCATCAGTTCAATGACCCAGATCGTTATGAGGGCATCCAAATGCTAATATCAACATGAGCCACAGGACAAGAAGATCCAGCTCAGAGCAAGGAGGATGCCAGACATCCTCTTCTGATGGCAGGGCAGATTTACAGAAAATTGCTTCTCGCAGTACAAATGATGCCATCATTTCTCTCGGTGTGACTTTGGAGCAGAAATCCTTTTTGCCTGTGCAAGTAGAGAATTTACCGAGTAGTGTTTCCACTTAGAAGTACAAAATTCTCCTTTCGTTACCTCTTCTGACGTTTACTTTAGCTAAACAACTAACATCATGAAACACTCAGCCAATTCTCATGATTTTACTTGATTGCGATCAGTGATCTATAAATACTTACACTCTCTATGATCTTAAGATTTTCCAGGCAAAAAGTTCTCTCAACTTTATAGCTCTAGAACACAAATTTTGCAGTTTTAGAAATCACTGATACCAGATGCAGGAATCCTCAGTATCAGACAGGAAAATATAATTTTTGGATCTTTACACAGGCAGATCTATTAAAACAACATGGAAGAACGCAATGGAGTTCAGGACACAGAAGACACAGCCTAAATAAATACATGGCCTTATACAGTTCCAGTCTATCTGCTACAACAGATAGAATGAAATTCTACGAATGTTTCTCTGTAATTTCAGAAATAGAATACAATTTATAATTTGAAATACTTAATGATGTGCTAAAGAATTTATGAAATCTGAAATGCTCATGAATAGCAACACTATAACTAGTGGTCCAAATAACACCTGGCACAGGACTAATGGTAACACAATGGAGGTGAAAAAGGCAACAGTAAGATACTTCCCAAACAGCTCAACATCCCACGTGTGTGTTAAACCGGTTGAAGCGCAGCCCCTGTCCCTGGTCTGAGACCGGGCTTCTACCAGCATCCCAAATGTGGATGCCTCTCATGGGTAGAGGAGAAAGGAGAGGTGGTAGGGGAAGCTGGTAACAGGTCAAGGAGTGCTATGAGGTCTTGAAAAGGGAGCTGTGCAACTGCTGTAACAAGCTTAACTGATAAATGTTACGTACTTGACCAGTAAACAGGATGTCTTCAAGGCAGTCAAAGACTAAAAGACACTGGTGCTACTGTCCAAACTTACCACTTAGACATCCTCAGCTGAAAACATTGTTGCTTACATCTATATACTTATTTCATGGGAAAAGTAATAAACCAGTTGAAAAAGCACAGTACCCAAGACACCCACAGGCAGGTGGGGCATGGCACAGAATGTAAGAACCGATCCAAATGCAGACAAAGGAGAAACAGATATAGGCTGATAGACGGCTTGGCCCCATAAAGCTGTTCTTCAGCTGTGAGGACATAGTATTACGTTATTAATTTGTTCTAGATAAAGAAGCTTTTGTGACAAATCCTGTAACAAACCCAGTTACATTTCCAGCTAAAGACGAACAGGGAGGACTGGGGACAACAAAGTGTGGGCCAGCTGACTGAGGCTAGTGAGCTGAGCGATGAGATGATGAAGACTTGCTGGCTCTGCATAGCAAACGCTCTTTTTTGCTTGTATTTTGAGCAGCAGAAAAACAGAGAAAATAGATGACAAAACCAGCAATGGAGTCGCCATCCACAGACAGGTTGCTGAGGCAGCTTTGCAGATCTCGTTTTACACGCCTAGCGAGCATGACAGCACCAGTAACACCTAGTTCACATTTTTAAAATACTGAGAGGCTGGGGAACAAGCAGCATCTTGGGAGTGGTATTCTACATAATACACTGCACAGCAAGGTAATTTCTTCAGTGAATTGCTCTTTCTCCAAAGAAGATCCAAAACAGGACACTCTAGCCTCAGTACCTTGATCCTTCATCAAGGAACAGAAAGCAATAAACACGGGGTAGTTTCCTCAGCCTAGTAAGAGAGCTCAATAAAACAGGCACAGCTGCTGCCATCGGCATAAAACCTCGTTTCTCAGTCACGGCACTTAATCCTCTACCTGTTCTGATTTCCATTTCGTTCAAAAGCTTCCCAAGCAAGAAAGCCAAGGAAAGCAACCCCCCCACACACCCCTTCCCAGCAACGCAGTCTCCCTTCCACAGCCCTCGGGTTCCTTTCACACAGAAACACAACTACCAACCTGATCTTCAGTGACGGAAACAAGGCCACGTGTCAGCCCTGCCCCCATAAACCCTGCGCTGCCTTCCATCGTTAGAGCCTGGGTTTATCTTTTCAGCTCAATAAAAGGATTTATTACCTTCCGGCACCAACAAATTGAAGAGTATATTCACCTGACTCCAGAGTGCCAGAGGGAACCAAGAGTGCCTGGGAAGAAGAGAGACTTTACACCCGTATCTCCTGTCTTAGCAAGTGACCCTACATCAGGGATGATCAAACTGCACAGAAAATGCTAATTTTTACTCCCGCTAGGGAATTTAACTTTCTCAATTTCATTCTGAAGCTCCCCTTAATTAATAGTTTCCTTAAGTTCACAGACTATGCTATTTTTCACACCACCAGGTGAACAGGAAAACACAGGGTAGCCAACAAGAATCTGGTTCCACATAACCTGTTTGCTGGGGAGAGAGGTCATCACATCAAGCCCTTACAGCATTAGAAAAGCATACTTCATTTGCTTCATTCGGTACTACTGCAAGTGCATTCAGTTAATAATGTATGAAAAAGCATTGACTAATTTTCACAACAACTGCTTAATTGTAAAAACGTCTACAGTGATTGAGTATACAATCCCAGTAGCATTTGCTGTACTTATAAAATAGCAACAGAGAACGTTTCCCTCACCACTGGCTGAGTGGTGCTGAGCTGGAAGTTTAATTAGTTAAATGGTAAGTTTCCTAATTTTAGCATTTACTTCCAGAGATAAGACAAGTATGAATGACTTTTCCAGTCCTGGGTATGCTATTAAAATAAAAGGGAAAAGTCTGTATCCTCTTCATATCCCTTACCAAGCCCTGAAGCACATACCAAAAGAAAACGAGGTTAAAAAAAACTATTTTGTTTTGAAAACCTTTTATTTTTCAATTGATTATGACTTCATGTTCAGTAAAGTCATAGTTGAAAATTACACTAGGCTGGTTTTAGACAGTAATTACTTCTAAATAAAACCTAACAGCCTTATTGAATATAAAGTAATGGCATTATCACTTCAGATCACAAATTGAATTGTGAAGATTAGCACAGATATCTAATGATTTCTTTGAGCAGAGACAACACATCTCAGAGAGAATGTTATTCTACCATCTTTTTTTAGTATGAGCAAAAATAGATGAAAGCAGCTTATATTAAACAAAAGAACAAAAAACAGATGTTGCATTTATGTTAGCACTCTGATTCAGCTCCTATTAGTAAACAAAAATGGAAAACACACTTGTACAGGGTGTTTTAAAATATTACATACAAATATACATAATAAACACATAATCTGAGCATCTGACATTTACCTTGGCTAGGTGAGTGCTTTTTGTTCATTTGACACAAGAAATAGAAGAGGAGGCCAAATGTATTACTGTTACAAGCAACTTCCTATAGCATTGCACATTTATTATTCTTTAAAAATTCCTACTCCTGAACAGCTTTACCTCATAGCACACATTCTTAGCCAAATAAACCTTCAGTCATTGCTATTTGACCTAATTTATTTCAGATTTCAAAAAGAAAAATCCAGAAAGCCCAGCAAGGAAAAAAAATTCAGAAGAGATAAGACTACTGCAAAAATAACATTTTAACTTTACTCTTTTCACAGTAAAACACTAATCTATATAATTAAAAATTCAAATCAGATCTCAACTTGAAAAATAAATTCAGATAACTCAGAGAATTTAATTAAAGTGGTGGTTCAGTGACCGGAAACTCTGGATCATCACTGTCCTAAGACAAACAACCAGAATTTACATGATAATAAAACCACATAAAAAGAACAGATAAAAAGTTTAAGGGCTCTGAAAAGACTCGGTGTTTGATATCTAATTCTTTTTAATTTTTATTTTTAAATGCCAATTAATTTACTGACAACATATTTCTAATGAAACATTGTATTTTTAAGTATACTGAATTTCTTACATTATGCAAATATGCTTATCTACTCACAAACTGTAGCACCCCATTACTGCCTTTTCAATGCAGTTTCAAAGCACTCCAGGAACAAAACACTCACATGAAAACTAGCAAAGTTTTGCCATGTGAAGAAATGACTAGAAGAATTTCACCATGTAGATCTCTGCTCACTCTATACTTAAAATAAAAAGAAGTATGAAGTACATCCAAAATGGTACCTTAGGTACAAGTACCAGCAGCTTCATATACACACAGAAAAGCGGTGAGGAAGTGGTTTAACAGCTCACAGAGAAAAAATTCCGATCATCTTTTTTTGTCAAATCACGTTTTAAACCTCAGTAACTACACAACGCAAAGAAAGCTAGCGAGCAAAGATCACTAGTACAGCAGAAGCGTTTCTTACTGCTAACAGCACTAGTTATATGTCATTTTGCATTACCTGAAATTTTCAATCAAAAAAACAGAGAAGGAAAGCCAGTGAGAAGAGAAGGGCAGCAACGAAGCTGCAGATTGCAGTGACAGAATGTGCCAGTGTCACAACACCCCGGTCTCCCAAACCAAGCCAGGGAATACTCCTGAAATAGCAAGGCAAGGTGACTGGAAACACCATGCAGAGCGCAACAAAAATCAAACATTTAGCATGTTCGGTCTTCAGGATGAAAAGTTGCATTTTTCTGCTGAGCTGTCTGCAAAGCAAGCCAAAAGCAGCTTCCAGCCATGAGGTACTGAAGTCTCTCCTTTACACGGTGTTGCTCTGAATCAGCGGAGAATTCAGGACAAGCTACACAGCACGACGGCCCGGACTAATCAACGTAAAACAAAGCCATCGCTGGCACCAGCACCTCAGCATTAACAACCATGTGACTAACACGAACATAGTAATATCTTTGTTTTCATCTGAAGCAGTTATCAAAGAAGATTCAACACAGAAAACTGATATAAAATCACATGCAAGCAGAAAACTCCTCATGGAGTTTAGCTGAACAGAAGCTTCAAAAACTAGAGTTTCTCATTTGGGGACTTCAGATCAAAAGAATAAAGTTCAAACTGCTTCACTGCTTGAAACCCCTGGAATGGTACTGGACTTACTTTGAAAGGTGTAACATGGAAACCCACATTTATTTGACTTCTATAATGCTATCAATTTAGGAAATAGGAAAAATATGACTGCACACTTAGACTGTTATGGTGCTACCCATTTCAGGAAGAGAATTTAAACATTGGCTTTTATTTGGGAAATAAGTTCAAAATTTGAAATGAAAAAATCAGCAGAAATTGATTTGTGA
This sequence comes from Apaloderma vittatum, assembly GCF_000703405.1. Lineage (NCBI taxonomy): Eukaryota > Metazoa > Chordata > Aves > Trogoniformes > Trogonidae > Apaloderma > Apaloderma vittatum. The sequence continues at coordinate 33,002 of NW_009714346.1, read as the reverse complement.
CATCACAGTATCAAAATACTACATCACTCCCCTGCTCCACTGACATTTAAGGCTCACTTAGAAAGAAAGCGTACGGCATCATGTAGCTCGGCTCTTTATTTCAGAAAGCAGAATCATTCAGTGGTCTGGTGAAAGCTGTTCTTCACTCATCCATAAGCAGAAGAGAGCAGCCCAACGACCTGCGTTCTCTGCCACCAGCCTCGGGGAAGAAGGAACATCAGAGAGATGCACTCTTCATCTACAGAATGAGCTCCACACTTGACTTAGCAGGGTCCTTCCTGTGCTTGCTAAGAAGTGAACCCAGGTTTTTTTTTACTTGATTAAAAGTGCTAGTTTATCAGAAGGTAATATCAGGCTCTGCATATTGGCATGTACTCTGGAATGCTTACCAAGTAAGTATGCTGACCTAAAAGAGGGCCAACAATAATAATAACAATAACAAAAATAAAAATAAGAATACAAAACGGAGTGGGAAGTGTCATCTATGTAGAGATCTTTTTCCTTCCCTTACGTTTTCAGCAATTTTTAGAAGTATTTCTGCCAACATACTGTTCTGTGTTAAATCTAAACTGCAGACATTTGAGGATGTGGTCTTTAGTGTTTATGCCTCACGGTTATAAAATTAGCCTCAGACTCATTATTCTGAACATAAAAAGATTTAAATTTTTCAAGCTAAAGTGAAAAGTGTGGATCCTTAATGCTTGGAGCTGTGTTTCACCTACGGAACACTTTGCATCCTGTTTGTGCCCTAGGAATTGAATTTTATTATTTTCAACAGAATTACCATAGTTTTGACAGGGAAGTTAGACTATATTAAATTTTTAATCCTGAAATAGATCTGGTGTGCAAAATCAGTATGCAAGAATCTACACTCTATTCATGTTTATTTTCAGCGTATCATTCCAGAAACACTTTTTCAAATGGCCATAGTATTAATATTTGTTTTTCATTTAATACATTCATATTGAATGCTTCCTGGATGTTTAAAGTAAATTAAACACATTTATTTTTCTGTCCTTACAACTATGAATTTGTGCTGCAGTAGGCATTCAAAAAAAATATTCACTTTTTATGGGCCAGGGGGGAATTTAGGAACAAGAACAGCAATACTTTTGCAAGTGAAAATCTACATTTCTCTACAGAGTGCATAGCACAACCAAATCCATCTAAAGTTCCTTCTGGACAGGCACAATTTTGGAACGACACACACATCCACACATCAACAAAAGTGTATTTTCAGCTTTCCAAGCATACCTTCCCTGCTCCACACTGCGCTCAGCACTGCACAACTGTCACTCCAAAGGCCCTTCTGCATTCTTTTAGCTTAACAAAGTCTGAATAAACTAAACACACTAATATGTAACTAGTACATTGCAGTATTTAAGCACATTTACCACCACTGCATCCCTCTTTTGGAGAAAGGCTGCTTCCAGCTCAGTTTCTTCTTCTAGATGGTGCTTTTGCCAACAGTGGGGAGTGAAGAGCATCACTCAGCTGTTACTGCAAACCTGGGATAAACTGGAGTGATGTGATTATTGCTACCACGCATCTTCGCTTTCTCTTGCTTGAGAGAGTAATGTAGTTTGAGCTATCAAAACATACGGAGTGGGGGAAAAAGGGGTTTGAATTCCCCTGACCTAGTTTTTGATGTTTATTTTTTAAAATACCTGAGTCTGACTCAGGCACTTACGCTCACTTCATGTTCAGCAAGAACTAGGTTAAGTGAATCATTATGTAAATACACCTAGTTCTCCTCCTGAGTGACTAACTCGGACAGATATCTACCTTTTAGATGCCTAAGCTCTGTTAGATGAATGTCAGCAAAATATTTAAGAAAGCATTTTAAGGGATTGTGATAACATTCCAGACTTCCCTGCACTTCCCAAGGCCCGAGTAAGGAACTGCAGAGGAACTGGACTGCCATGCGTCAGGGAAAGCCGGCGGGAACAGCTCCGTACTGTGGCCACTGTCCGGGTTTTCTTAGCTACTACCAAAACGAAAATCCTTCACATTTGAGGTTCAGCCAAAGTAACTCTTCTGTCTCTTAGGAGGAAGGTGAAATCAGCTAAGTGAACTACTTATGGAAAGGAATCACTGCATAATTACTGAAGTAACCTGTTTTCGCTTTCCCAGTTGGACAGAGTAAAAATACTCCGCAACATTTCCACGGAATTGGCACAATTTGTGTCTGAATATTTACAGAATATTACTCTCAAGAGATTACATTCAATGAGCAAGGCTCTATCTAAAGGGAATACAGACAAAAGGAAAGCAAGCAAGCTCTTCTATACATTCTGAAGATACTTGACAGTGCAGCTCTCTAGCAATCAAGCACATGAAATGATTTAATAGGCATGGAAAGCTGGAGGTCAATGAACACTGGAGAAGGCATTTTTATTCAGTCAAGTGAAATCGTAACAGTACAACATAAGAGTAATTTGACTGGGATTCATGTAGCTTATTTAGTAATTTTTACCGCACAAATGCTTTTTCCTCCTCATTAGAGTACTGAATTAGGTACTTCAACTCTAAAGGAGTCTAATGTTCCTCCAAGAACTCAGGTGAAATTTATGAATTCATCTGATTCTAATCTGAAAACTTCCCAAGAGCTGCTACAACTAATTGTTAACTGTAACATCATGTCAAGAACAACACTTCAAAGAACATGGGTTAGAGGCTTTGTCTAGCTACTGTGAAATGATCTAGTTTTATTCTGGTATTTGCTGTGTCATACTAATTGTACTACGCCGAGGATGTTGCACACTGTCACTGTTTGTTTAACTACTGGAAAACTGCCAAGAAAGAAAAATGGGAAATTGTTTTCATGAAGTGGCTTTCTGAGACAAATCTTGAGACAAAATTCTCTTTCCATGTGACCCTTGAGCAGCACCTCTATCTAATGCTCCATCTGTGTACTTCTGTAGTCTCTTGCATATAAGGATCTCAGAGCTTTTTGCCAACATTTATTACACTTCATGGCAATCTTGTACGGAAAGAAAATAACCGTATTACTCTATGACAAACAAACAATGGAAATGTTGCAAACTAAGACAGAATAATATTTTTTTTTAAAAAAAAGAAAAAGAATCAATTAAAAACAAAAAATATATCAGTGCTTTTTTCCATATAGTATAGATTACATTAATTCTTATATATACAGTTTTATGCTTCTGAGAAATTAAGTTTTCCAAACCCGATTTTCTATTTGGACTAACACTCCACTAACACTACCACTACTCTAAGTTTAGTTCTTTTGTTCGTATATCTCAGATACTAGGCAACAAGCTACTGCTTTCTTTTTCCCTGCCAATATACTCCCACAATACATTATGGGAATATATATATGCCAAGGCCAGAGAGAGAGATTTTTGGTGATTCAGAATATAGGCAACTCTTAAGGACAAGACACATTACACTTTTAGTTTCCTACAACAGCAAAGCAAGGCAATGACAGTAGAGCTAGGACACGCACTTGAAAAAGATTCTATGACCAAAAGGCCATAGGAACAGTTTAGTCTGACCTGCTTGTATAATACATGTCACAAACCATCATTAGTAATTCTTGCATCAGGTCTAATAACTTCTTAAAACACTGAAGCACATCTCTTTCGAAAAAAGTCCATCTTGCCTAAGGTTACTATATTTTTACTGCACTATTCTGCATTTGCAAATTCCTGCTTTACGATCTTGCTGTGTCTTTATCTGTCAAATTAAAGGGTCTCTAACAGTAATTATCTCTTCCAAATGCAGGTACTTAGAATCCTTGATCAAGTTACCTCTGAATTCCACTTTATAAACTAGATAAACCAAGCTCCTTAAGCCAGTCACTGCAAGGTGTATTTGCTAGACAAAGAAGCATTCTTGTAATAAGCCATGTGCCTCAGGTTCTTTCACAGTTGTGAAAAAAGGGAAGAAACAGCAAACCATCAGTCGTTCTCAAGTCCCTTTCTTTTGCCTTTGAATACATATGAAAGAACTAACACAAAAGAACCACATAATTTTCTAATAAAAGCAACATTTATTATTTCATGTGATAGATAAATGAATCTGGATACCTCTCATATAGGTCTATGCTACGGAAGCAGCACATCAGCCATCACATACTATTCATGTTACTGGGAAAAATCTATCATCTCTATAGTAAGTGCTCCTGCCTACAAAATACTACAAAATTTCCTAACTCTCATGCTCATTTAAGGGTTTAGAAAAACCACAGTCCTCTTGTCTTATCATTTGTTATTTGGGTGAAGAGACTGACACCTACCCCACTACAACTACTTTCAGGCCGTTTGAGAGAGTGAGAAGGTCTCCCTCCTTTTCAAATTGCCAAACTCAAGCCTTAGAGGTTACTCTGCTTTCATGACTAATCTTCAGATTTGGCATCAAGTTACATTGGAAAAGTCATTTTACACACACACACACACACACACACACACACACAAAATCTGCATTTTTAAGCCAAATTATTTGTGGTTTTTTGTTTTTCACAAAAACTCACGATCCCTCTGATTTCTTTAGGCTTAATTTTAACATCTCGTACTTTTTATGTAAGTGTAAGCCACTCTGTGACACTTTGATTACTGTCACAAGAATATATACTCCCACATATGTACACACTCTCTTACTGTTTAACAGTGCCCATTCAATGATTTAACTTTCATAATAATTTTAGGATTACTATTATTTAAGTAATAATTACATTTAAATACACTACACTTTGTATTTCTTCTCTGTCAACGAACTCCCAAGGCTCTTTCATTTAATAGCTTTATGGAGTATTAAATGCCATTATTGGAGCTCTCTTTAGATGAGGGAAAAAAATCACATTTCCACAGGATTAGCAAACTTTAAATTGTACTAAATCAATAAAAGCATTAGTCATGTTCATCTACCTATATCTTATTCTTTACTGATGTTTTTTGTCACGTGATGGAATTCCTAATTTGTCATTCATTTCCAAAAGGAACGTGAATCACACTTTTGTGGGCACGTCAAGTCATCCTAATATTCACTTTATAAATGCTGCTTTATTAATGAGCACTTAGCTGTACGCTTTTACGGAGCTGAAATTAAATCATTTTTTGCAGCTGTCGATGTGCCACACAATTCTACGGTACAAGATAAATTCATAATCACTTTGCTGGTTGTGAGCAAAACTACAATGGGCAGTATTATGACTGCTGGCAAACAAATGTCACAGAGTCCCTGGAGAGTCATGCTGTGCCACAACTGCTGCATGCCCCACACTGGTAGAGCATATTCCTAGAAGGGTTAACTACTACTCCCATGTCTGTCCTTCTATAAAGTATCCTATTAAAGGCTGAAGGCCACATAAAAAATGAGATAATTGGCAATTAAAGGGTTGGGAGATTGTAAGTGGTTCAGTCACTACTGGGTTGGATCCAAGTCTCAAAGAAACTACTGAAAGACTCCCCCTGACGATGCAGGCTGTAAATAAAGCTCTTAAAATAAATCCTACTCCAGTATAGGCCTGAAGTTGTGTTCTATATTTTACACATTTACAACTACTAAGAACAGTGAATTGCTACCACTTATCAGTTTTATTTTTAGCACATATCCCTCTGAAATACTTAATTAGGTAATCTTATGTTCCACTTTACTATGACATTTAGTTCTGCAGAGACACCAATAAATGGTACACAAATTCAATGAACAGCAAAGCTAAAATACTTTACAACACTTCTTCTCAATTCAAAAGACACAATAAACATCAACCAGTTCACAAAATAATCAAATATTGACACTCCAACAATAAACCGGGGTTTTTAATACAATTAGTGGTAAAACTAATGGGAACTAATACACCAAAAACATCCATCATTGCTGCCTGTGCCCTTTCTTACCTTGTCTTTCCCATTCTTTTTCACTTTTCTTCCAGTATCTTTGTGAGCGAATGGTCATCGGGGATTCTTCATGAGAACACCTGATGTTTTACATGTTTGAAATGCTAGTGCTTTCACTTAGAATAAATGTGACATTCTAGAACAATTTCCCCAGGACATTTTTTTTTCTTTAGTACTAGTTACATTGGGCCTTCCTGAGCTGTCATTGTTCAATCACATGTTTCAAGGTCATTGCTTTAGAAAAATCTTTTTACCCTAAGAAAGTGGAAAAGTTAGTGTGACCTACTTTACAATACTTGGATGCTGACACTGCTTTCAGATGAACATCTAATTCGTAAGATTAATGACACGGCTGAACAGTTTAATGGGATATGGGAATTATTTACCCTGAACTGAATGGGGGAAAAAAACCCAAAACAACCCACTCTACACACCACAGATACATAAAGGAGAGGTGCACGTTTCTGGGTAAGGGAGGTGAGGCATGTATGAACTAATAACAAAGCCTAGAACTCTGTTATTCCAAAATGTCCAATTTGTAGCTTTGCCACAATTTTTCTTGGGCAAAATTCTGCAGACTAACAGGATCTGCCTCCCCCTTAGCAACAGTATATGTCACCAAGATCCCCATGTGGCCCTGTCCCATTTAGTGCAGTTCTTAGCCTGAACTGAGGATGAAAACAAAACAAAAGCATTAGTTTATGGCAAAACCACCAACAATCTGCTCTGGCTGAAAGACATCCTTTCCTGACAAACCAATGCTTTGATTTTATGGTACCACTTCTAAAGCTCCTTATGTGATTTATGAAAAATTATAATTGCAGAGAATTTACACTCTCTAGGTGAAGCGCCGACAGTAACATCAGTGTGGCAGCATGGGAGAAACTGTTGGTTAATTGCTCAAGAATTTGCCCAGAAGCCTGGGCACACTTGGCGGCTACTGTGGAGCCCCATTCTCCTAGATTGCCTTCTTAGCAATTAACCCGATTAAGTGAGTTAAGTCATGCATGTTTACAAGTGCTAATAATAACATTTCTGATTGCAGAATAGACACCTGCTCTTATGCACCTATACTATCCTGAGTTTCAGGAGACTTTAGATTGCTTTGCAATTTTTTCCCCAAACGACACCTTTCAGATCAATAGGATCACCACCTCTAGCCCTCTCGGAGCCACAGGTTTGCTAGGCAATAAATGACTTATTTCTAAGTTACTGAATTAGAGAACCAAGTGGGGAAAAAACCAACCAACCAACCAAACAACAACAATAACAACAACAACAAAAAAAACACAACACAAAACCTCCCAAAATACTGAAGTGGAATTAAATGACCAAGTCATTACCCATTTTTTCCACAAATATATGCATAAATCTTATGATCAGCATGCAGGAAATCAGCCACCCTCTGAGCGGGAGACTATTAAGGATGCTTGAATGCTTGTACTGAGAAAAGAGAGATGTGGTCCATATAGCTCAGAAAGTAGCCGTTCCTTTTTCCTCACACGTCATTTTGCCTTTATTACAAACACAAAGTGTCTGCTTGACCATCAATCTCACTGAATCTAAACATTAAAAGTAACATGATCACTACAGTTTTATCTACCCATATATATTATCCTCCCCTGTTTGCCCTTTATTACAGTCTCTTAAATCAACTATCACACCCTCTTCTTATAAAGGACTGCTTTTGAAGTGTCCCCTTGTATGCTCTGCAGTTCCCCAGGTCTTGTAATTCCACCACTTATCTCAATTTGTCAACGAGACCATTTGTGTGACTAGGATTTTGAGTTTGTTGCATGCTTTGATATCACACTTCATCATGTGTCACAGCTCTGCAAATCAGTTAGGCAGTGCTAATAAATTTAGGGGTTAGGTCAGAAGCAGAGGTACAACTCAAAAGCCTTTTTTCTCTTGAATCAGAAACAGAGCTCTGCTTTACACAGGAGAATCTGCCTTGGGAAAGATAAACCACTGGTACAGAGTCAATCCACAGTGAGTCACTACAACTTTCTTCAGCTTCAGGACAAAGTCCCAAAGAGAAATGCAGCACAGATGAATCCACACTCATCTGGACTCAGGCATTTTGTCTGGAATAAAAGAAAATAATGCTCTGCCTCAACCTTTAACTTGGAGCAATCACAGGTGGCCCAACATATTCTATATGGATTTATAAGCCAATGAACTCAAATGAATGCCTTCCCTAGAATAATGTTACTGATAAAAGTTTTCCAGAGCAAAAGATGGTAAACACTAACATATTGCTTAGGGGGATGTGAAAGTAACATTAATAAAATAAGATTTTCCAGACCTTCAAATACATGTGTCACTTTTTCTAAATCTCTAACTAATCAATACAATATTCAGCAGCTTTTTAACCTTGGTATATCCTTCAAGTTACTCTACATTATTATAGCTATGTCTACACTATGAAATCAAAGATGCCCTGAACCATATTACCTGACATAGAGGTCAACTGTTATTGAATGGCCCATATCCACACTACTGCAATCCTTTATGCAGCAGAGCCAGGCAGCCACAACTCTCTCCTGGGAAGTGCTGTGGGATAATTACAACTCCTGAACTACGCTCATGATTGTTTCTGCATGTCCCAGCAAGAAATACTTCTAATGAGTTAGCAGAATAGGCAACTGAGTTCCCGCACACAGAGGATCTCCTTGATTAGCATAGTACAGATACATGCAAGTGTCCCTAATATCTGCTCCAGCAAGAGGCATGAAGACTAAATATTATTCCTACGCAACTTACACACTGGGAAGAACCACTGTTTTAAGAATCATGCAATTAATAGCTTCTGATTCCAACTGAGCTTTGGTAGCACTTAGAGTTTAAATATCTAGATGCTGCTTGTAAAAAATACTTTTTTCCTCCATTGAAAACCACATCTTTTCCTATGGTTACTCAGACGGTTGTCTAATCTCATTTGTACTATTCAAATAATTATCTTGCTGTGTTCATCAGAGGAATGGCACACACAATTTCAGATTCACAGCAAGTGTAACCACCGAGAGCTCAAGCTGTAATTCTTTACCTATAAAGCCCATTATAATCATGAACATTATCTCCTCAATGTGATCTCAGCATGCTAACTGAGCTTGTGTGGGATCCAGCTTGCCTTGGTACAGTCAATGCACCAGAAAAGGAAGCTGATCATGCTGACAGTGCTGAGATTGCCTTAAAGCTATACAGCATCTGGAAAGAATAAGCACGCAAGTTTCACTCAACAAGCATACAACGGCAACATGAATTCATAGCTCATATGAAAAAGAAGCTCACATTTGAATTACTAAGTGTAATGGTTTTACAAATAAAGAACATTATCAACTAAGAACTGCACATCTGGACCTCACACCAAAGTCACTGTGCTCTGTGTACACTCCGTTCTCAAATGTATTGTTCTCAAGGTACAATAGAAGTCATTCTCTGGTCCCAGACCTTCTTTGTTGATATTAACATCCATCCATAGTCAAATCTTTACAAGAGAATAAATTTTTAATCATGGAATATCACTTCAAAACACAACAGCCCGTCTGGTCTTTCCAAGGCAAAAACTAAAAATAGTATGGATGTCAGTAAGAAGAATCACTAAGAAGTATAACAGGAATCAAGCTATGCTTTCAGTTACCAGCAACATGAAATAAGCTAACATTTTGAGATCATTCTTAAAGTACTTTCCTTCAGCTTTTACCTGACTTATGCACCAAACCATAAAGA
>NW_009714346.1:13432-23375 GCF_000703405.1 Apaloderma vittatum | reverse complement strand
ACTCTTTCTGGAGAGGAGTACACAGGCTAGTAAGACCTGTTGTGTCCAATGGAAACATTGTCATCTTTAATGTAAATCCAGACGGCACTTAAATAAATAAATACAACTATAAACCAAAACTTAAATAGGAATAAAGTAAGTTTGGGGGTTTTTTCTATTTTTTTTTTTTTTACTCTAAGAATATATTTACACTGCTATTGAACAAAGTGAAAAGCCCTGCAATAGATACTGGTAGACCCTTGTTCTACAAAGAAATTAATCCAACTGGAGGCAACTTAAGCAGGTAAGTTTGTGTGCTAGATACTCCACAGAAATAGGGAAAAACACTCAAAAGATCAGTACTATGCTGCTAGTGTCATGACGTTACACCACATTAAAAGAAATACTAAATTTAGTACAATATTAAAACAATCAGCAGTATGTCAAGTTCATAATGACATTTTTCCCAAGAAAGTTTAATTCCCTCTTGGATGGAGGAATATGACATTCCTATGCTGCACTGTGACTCATCTACCTGACCAGAACACGCCAGAATAATGTGCCTCCATTTATAATAAGAGCATACTGAGGCAATTATGATCAATTTAGCTGTAGCTCCTGTCTTGCAGCTCCTCTAGAATGTTCTTCTTGAGTAATCATTGTTACTAGAAATGTCACAGGGGCAATCAGAGCGAAAAAAAAGTAGTAATATTCCGCTGATATTGATCCAGTACTTGAAGCATTGATTATATGAAATTAAACTACAAAATGCATCTTATGCAACAACAACAGAAAAACAATCTTGCCTGCTAAAACCTTGAACAGCCAGCAGAACTCTATGAAACCAAAACACTTACTGAAATAGATAGGTATTTTTCTGCATTAAAGGTTTGGCCCAAATCTTAGCTATAATGGAGCTGAAAGCACTAATGGCCCAGTAGTTACAGAATCAATGTTTCTCCTAAATGATAAGGCAGAAAAGGTTGCAGAACATTTACATGTAACCGAGATATTAATCTATATAATCACTCAGTTCTCCATTTCCATGGCAACCATCAGAGAAGAGTTTTCACCCTGAAGGAATTTTTCTTTCACAGCATTACCGGAGAGCTGCCATTGGAACAGCATTGGTTATTTGTTGCCCAGAGCACAGGAAATTCAGGGACATGTATAACAACACTCCTAACTTTAAGAGAGGCCGAGCCCACCAAGTCCAGTGGGATAAATTCAGCAGATCCGCATCAACTGGAGTGTCCGACCCTTTCATGCATTCCCTTTCACTTCCCTTCTCCCCCAAATCTCACAAGTGACCCCAACCCCACGGCAGGTTCCCGACCATCGGCACAGGGCATGGGGCTGCTCAAGGAAGTTCAGGTGCCAGTCAGCTTGCAGCCCAGCCAGTCAGCCCACCGACGGAATAGCCTGAAGGAGCCAATGTTGCCCTCACAAATAACATCATTCCCTCCACCTGCGAGAATTATTCATTCCTTCCTCACATCTACACTTTATTAGCTTTGTGATTTCTGGATAATGACTGCCTGGGTTAGTTATTTAATCTACTTCAACTGAAATACATGGCAAAAAACTCCCATTAATTTGGGAGAGAATATTGAAACCACACATACCAAAGCATGCAGCAATTCCAAAAAGATTATGTGTCACAAAACCATATTTATGATACAAAATACAGCAGGCCATCATATTTTGTTTAGTTGGCTGGGTATGTTTTAGTAATCCCTATAAACAGAAGCTGACAAAAATAAGGTAGTTTATGAAAAAGAAAATTCATAAGGCATAAAGTTTACTTGGCACTGACGCAAACTGCATGCTAGTCACATAGAGGGTATTTAAAATCAATAACTGTTTTTGTAAATGTATGCTCCTTAAACCTTTGAAGGAGCAGACAAATATTAAAAAACTTTACTTCCAGCATGAAAAACCGTCATTTAATATAAGATTATGTTAAAATAGGCAAGCTGTTCCTAGGAAGTTTCCTAGGAATACGGCCTATGCTCTACCATAGCAAAATGCAGATCTCACAAGCATCGTCCTCAAGGACAACCGTCCTGGTGCCCCTTCTGAAACACCTCCCAGATTTCATCCAATCTGTTGAAAGCTCTCCCACAGCCTCTCACAGCCTATATTGCCAGGGTGCAAGAGGCACGTTTGAGCTATTCACTGATGCCTGCCAGCAGATCAAACAAGATAGGTAACTAATCTGTTTTGCTGATCTCAAATTAAACATTTATGAAAGAAAATATGAAAAAATTCATTCATTAGATACTTTACAAGATAGGCCAGCAAACAGGGATACCTATTAAAGCCAGCTGTAGTATCTGTATATAGCAGAGAGATATTTAACAAATCAGTGCAGAGACTGCACTCTTCCGTTTGTGGAGGCATATGAGCAGCTTTCTTTATGAAACAGAAATTGTAACTGCAAATCATCACTATTCTCAGACTGAAGAGGAAATGAACACGTGAGTAACAGGAGCTTTTAACCCATAATCCTATTACTCTATTAAAAAATAAATCAAATTATATTACTAAGGGATCATTTTCTACTACTATTCAAAAGAGCAGGACAGCTCAAAGCAAGGCACATTTTCATGCTGACATGCTCAGAGTTTCATCAGGAAGTACGTGTATTTTAATCTCTTGTGATTTATGTGTGACAAAAACCCACCAAATTTCTGTCCACCCGTGTGCTGTAACCAGTACACTGCTACTGCAACACGTGACATGTAACTGATGAAACTTCTACCTTAACACTTGAAATAAAACAATGATTTTATATCAAGCATGAAGTGATAAGATACACGAAGTTACATTTAAACATGGTAGGATCAGTCAATAAATACTAGCATGACTTATTATAGATACTTAACCACTAAGCAATGCAATCATCAAAAACCTCGTCACAGAGTTTAGCTGGTTGTGAAGGTCAGCATCTCTGGTAGCTGCATTCTCAGCAGTAAAAAAAAGTAAATCCAAATACATCCAAAAAATATAAACAAATAAATAACACCAAGTACAAGAATATAAATTAACACTGCTTCCCTATTGTTTTACCAAATAAAAGCAAAACATTAAACTACCGCTTAGATGGAAATAATTCACCTTTTTTTTCAGTCAGCTAATTTTTATTCAATGATTTATTTGATAATTTTATGGTACTTCTTGCTAAATCCCACAGAACTCACAAACAATGTCTGTAAACATAATTTAATTTCTCAGCGCTGTGTAGGACAGAAATATATGTCTAAGCAGCTGAAACAACGTCAAACCTATTGCCTTCCCTTTTATTAAAAAACATAGGTTGAACAGATTTCCAAATCCTCCATGCAAATACTTAGAAGGAATGTTAAATTTGAAGGAAAATATTTTAATAATACTATCATGCATCCATTTTGATTCAATGGGAGATGTTCTGTACCTCAGAACTAGCAGACTCTTAGTTGTTCAGATGGCTCACTCAAATTTACTTGTATTAACAAAAATAATTTAAGCATTCTGGGAGGGTATTTTTGTTCATTGTAAGAGATACAGAACTGTGAAGCAAAAGGATGTTTTGGATTAGAAGATATAATAAGTGACATGGTTTTGAAGTGATTTCTAATGTCTTCTTCCTAGAATTTACAAGTCATAGAAAACGTGGTCTCTCAAGAAATAAATTCTTCATGAACAAATACACTAAAATACACGTCCACACGTCCATAGAAAAAAAAATTCAGGATAAACTGCACTTCAGTTTGACTATAATCACACACAAATTCAAGCTGAAACATCACCATCATCTCTTTTCTCATGAAGTCCAATCATGCAAATATTTAATCAGGGACTTGTCAAACTCCACCTCATGACAGTATCAGCAGCAGCAAACGATGCCCTGAGGTTTCAATATGCATTGACTTTTCTATTACTCCATTTAGTGATAAACTCAAAAACAGAACATAAAACATGACCTACTTCTGCTGTCTTACAGATTTCATTTACTGCCTCTAGTGATAACCAGAAGACTACTCTCCAGGGGCCACATCAGTGCCTGAATCAGGGAGGGAAAATGAACATAATCCCCAACTCTCAACAGTCAAAGCTGAAATTCAGGCCCTGAGAAAAGCACATCCTTGCACATACTGCGCAGGACAACCATCTGTCTGAACATGTTGAGAGAGAACGCTCTTATTCAAACAGCTACCAAAATCCTGAAACAGAACATAAAACTTTCTCCAAAATTAAACATGAGTATTCTAAAACTACCAGCCTATTGCAGTATGGGAAATAAAAAAAAAACTCACAAAAAAACCCAAATCCCAGCATTACTTATTAATTTAAACTGAGACAGATCTTCTTGTCATCAAGCACTAAAATCCAGTAAAGTTCTGCTTCCTTTGCATCTATGATAATCACTCAAACATTGTTCTATTTTTTGACTGTGCTTACACCTTTCAGCAGCTTTAAGTACTGGAAACAGGATAAAAATAGGACTAAAATACAGTAAATCAACAAAAATAGCATGCTCGGAATCCTCCATCCAAACATCTAAGGGTGTTACTTGATACATCACTCATAGGAGGACCAGAAACCCGTGTCAAATGGGTTCACAGCAGATAAAATGCTGTGCCCATAAAGATAACGAATACAAGCACTGTTTTGCAGGGATTATCTGGTGAGACTCTGTGCATGTCTACAAGCTAAACTAAGCTACAGAGGTAGCTGAAATGAGAGGAATGACACTGGCAAATAATTTAAAGGAACTTGCTTCTAAAGAACCATTGAGATGTGCACTGTTCAGCCAGTAGTTCTGGGGTCAAATCTTCCTGATTCTCCTGGAAGCGTTTTCTGCTTTCCAGCCAAGGACTCCAAGTTCTCCCAAATTAAACGGTGCAATCAAGTTCTTGCATCAAAATACGGAAAAAAAAAACACCACCACACTAAACTGCAAGGAAGTTGGCATTTTACAAAAAAGAGGTTGGGATGGCTAACTCTGTTCACTTTAAAAATATATAAATTAGACACTCAAATGTCACACCTTTGCAGTGTGACACGTTAAAGCTATTCTCTGTCACCTTCCTCTTATTTTACTGCTCCTTATTTGAAGTATTACATTAAATAACTGATCAGTACAAAAGTTTTAGAAATCCCATCCTAACCCATTGCTATTTAATAAAATCAAGATATTGTTAAGATGATTACTTTTACTTTTTAAGTAGGAGACAACTTCTAATTTTTTTTCAGGAGCTCATCTACTAAAAAAATATATAATTGCTCTCTGCTTTTTCTCAAAATGAATATATTGCCTCTATGGCAAGCAACAGATGAAATCATCTGGGATATCATTCACTCCCTTGATATACTCATATATTTCGATATTCAGACTAACTCAAAGAGCCATGAAATAGGTATTCGCACCTGTGCTGAAGTGCTTTCCTTTTTCCACTCCAAACCTTATTAATTTACAAAGAACATATTTGATTCTATTCCAAACGAACAAATAATCTGACTACGCAATTTGAAAATACAGCCCTATATATCTTTATAAATTCCATTTCTATACCTTTATGGCAGCAAAAATCAGAACAAAAATCTTCAGGCTTAATAATTTGTATAGTTAAGCGTTAGAAGAAAGCAGAAACAATTACACTGAAAAAAGGAATCACAGAATCACAGAATGTTAGGGGTTGGAAAGATCTTTATTCTTGGTCTTTATTCACCCTATTTCAAATCAATGTCAATTTTGACTATTTAGAGAGCCAAGAACTATTACATACAAAGGAGCTACCACCAAATGATAACCTTTTTCTTATTAATATCACAGGAGCCTTAGTTAAGCACTGTTTAGATATCGATATTAATAGCGGTGATGATTTCAGAAAAGAAGAGAAACAAAAGAAGATAAACACAGCTATTAATCCCTGGGAGATCACAGATTTTAGTTAATTTTAATTAAAACTAATTGTCTAATTTACTTGCAGGTTCTTACAAAATTATCTCAAGACTCAGAGTTAAAAATAGGATGTTTAAAAATATAGTTTAGTGATTCCTAAGGAACCTGAATTAGATCATTTTTTAAAGAATGAATGGAATTCACAATTCACTTCAGAGTTGCAAAGTACATACGGAATGCCTCCGTAATTACTGAGCTATTCATCACATAAAATTGACAACCCCATATAGTGAAACCATCAAGTGTGCACTCTGCAGCCAATATGCTAGAAGGTACATATCAGAGCCAAATGAAATGTTCAGGTAATTAGAATTCTTGAAATTACATTAAAACATTGCTCTATGTTGCAATCTATTCCTAAAGGATATGAAATGCTATGAACTCACAGACACCAAAATGCAGGTAAATTACCTGACTTATACAGTGGTATAATATATATAATATATATACTAGCTTGATGTCTAATGCTAACACGCACAAAAGATGCAATTCCTTTTTCAGAGGTGAAAAGCACAATCTAAATTTATATTCTGAAGCATGAGATGCCTTTAGCAAGCATGAGAAAATAAATGCATTAGATCAGAAGCAGCATTTAAAAAAATCTTCTTCAAATATATTGATATTCCATTTACAGCCAAATCAACATATGAAACAGAGCTAGTGAAATGGCTTCAGCACAGCAATAAACTTAATTTCATCCTTGCTCTACATATCCATCCATGGAAAGCATTAACATATCTATCCATGGAAATCATTAGAATGCTACATAAGAAAATTCAGAGATCATTTGATGGGATATAACCATTACAAGTTCTGTATAATCTCATGCCAATATTGCCTAAGAATCTGCACAGGTACCTAGAGTGACTGACCCTCAAGCAGTTAAAATATTAGGTTATAAGGGGACCCCATTATGAGAGGGATCAGATATTGTTCAGGCACATAGAAATACAATATATGAAAAGAATTTTTTGTAGCAAAAGTAGCTGATAGGACAATATTGAATAGCACTGACAGAATAGTAATTGTAGTGCTTTTACATTTCCAGGCCAGATCTTTTCATCCTACTTGCAGTGAACAAATGGTACTTTGAGAGCTGTCCAATTAATAGCAGCTAAAACGCTGAATTACTCTACTCTTTGTGGACAAAATAAGATGTTATGTAAATTACTTCTCATCTTCAAAGTTGTCTGCAGAAAAAGCTCATCAAAATCAGGTTTATGTCAGTGCCATTCCCTTGACTTCAGCTAAATTATTCCCAATGCATACTTCCACACGTGTGATTAATGTCAGACCTAACAACTGGCTAATCACAGTGAAAAACCATTATGCTTTCCCCTATTTCTTTCCAAGAATTGCAAGACCTGCAGAGGGTGTGATGTACTCTGAAATTATGGTAAACTGTTAGATTTAACTTATTTCCATTTTCAGCATCCACTGGAAAGTTTCACGATAACACAAGCTTTAAGAGCAGAATTTCAAATTATAGAAGTTGGATAAAAAGGAACAAAAGTTATTTCTGATTTGGAAAAGGGAAAGACAAGCTTCAAATAAAGATGACTACTTTAAAGATGACGAGAAAATTGTCATGAAATGCATATGATGTAACACGTTTTTCATTACTATTTATGTAAGAATTTGAAAAGTGAATTGAACTTGGTCCCAGTGGAACCGAAACCAAAATCTCCACACAAGTACAGTAGAATACAAGAAGAAATCTCAAAATTCAAACTGATTACAATTCAATTCCAAATGTAAGACTACAATTGAAATGAAGTTGAGAAAGATCTTTCACAGGTCAATGACTTCCCACTGCAGTTTCACGCTGAAGTACCAGCTGTCCAAGAGTTTTGCTGTCATAAAAATCCAGCTGCTTAGAGCTTCTGTATATGGACTCTACAGGTGCAGATGAGTAACAGTCCACAGAAAACAGCAGGCTAGAAAGAGCAAACCTACGTGCTGAAAAGAAGGGTTTAGAAGTCTACTAAATGCTGACAAGCTGACAATGCATTTACAAGACACAGTAAGGCTGGCAGGCCAGGCCTGCACCAACAAAGGGCTGTGCAATCCAGACCCCATCCGAGGTGGCAGCGGCAGCCGTGCGGCTGGCAGAGGCACCAGGACTGTGTGTGTGCTGCTGAGGAGACAAGGGTCCCCGTGAGCGATCCTCTGCACACCTGCCCAGAAGCTGCGTTGCCCCAGCACAGCTCCGACCATGAGGAAGCAGCCTGGGGGACGGTGAGTGATGGGACCCGTGGCAGCGGCTCCCTGATAGCGCCGACCTGCGGGTGTGGGAACAGTAGAAGGGAACAAGCAAATGGGCAGTGAAAACAGTTACCTTCTCGTAATAATAGCTTGGTTCCATTCAGCGTAAAAGCTTAACAAAAGTTGTGCTAAAAAATGTTCACCAGGATGTGTCTCTCCCTCACTCCCCTATCAGGGAAAACAGAATTTACAAGTGTACAACCACATCCGGACCCAGTCTCCTACGGATCCTGAGATACATTAGAGTACCTGTAGAATAATATATTTTTTTCAACATGTGGTTTTGTAACTCACAGAAGTGTTTTATTAAGATTTTTATTATGATGAAAAAGTATTACAAACTCAAATACGTTACCAGCTCAGATCTTGTATCTGATGCATGAAGGGACCACTACAGGCTCCCAGAATGCCAGATTTCTGTGAATTCTGCAATTCTGACTCGAGGTGTGCTGCAATTTGTGCTCATACAATAACTGTTAGAAGCAAAATATGCTTTTAAATGTCTTTTAGCAGTAACATCCTGCAAACAAGTCCTCATTAATTCCAGTGTTGTTCTACTTAAAAAAAAACCAAACAACAAAACATCAAGCAAATGCAACTCCTATTACATAATCCTCATTGCTAAATCATCAGTGAAGTGGGAATTGGTAACACTCCCAAAAATGTATTGTAGTGACAAATAAAATTCTTATGTAATTAAGAAGCTTCAGGTGAAATTAATAAAAAAACTGCGCTATACAAGTATATTTTACATAACTAGCTATACAAGAGAGAAACAAAATAAGTTCAGGAATTGTGTATCAGTTTTTTATTGTTGTAAGGTGGAGGGAGTCTTCTGTCAGACGGGTAAGACTATGATTCTCTGACTCCTGGTAACAACAGTAATACACGCTTAAGAAGAGGGAATAACGTATTGACACCAAAGGTGTACAGTTAGAACACAAGATGCACATCAAGTCACTGAGCATTACAAAGTGAATCTAGCATTTGCTGATACCGTTTTCAAGATTAATCCTTTACATAATTACATTCATTTAAACAAAAAAAAAGGACAGAACTTGTATTTTACTAGAAATTCCAAAATGGTTTCAAATATAAATATAATCTAAACAGTCTGTCCTAAGAATTATGTACTTTTTGAAAGAAAATTCCTTGTACTATGAATTTAAAGGAGAAGCTGGGGTGCTCAATGATGAAGACACAAAGATATCCCTATGTTTTCCACACATGCCTTAATGTTAACTGTACCATTTTCACTTTCCAGTCTCTCATGAGGTTTCTATACCTACAGAATGGACCTTATTATTGCCATTCAAACAGTGGATGTTTGTGCAGCAGCACAATTAAAATTATTTTATAAGCATAACTCTAATGAACCAGCTTAATGATACAAATGTAATGGAATGCAATGGAATCTCAGAATAGTATTTTGCAATGGAATCTCAGAATAGTAATTTCTTCTCTGGTCTGCAGAAAGAGAACTCTTCTCCCTCGTTTTCCAGCAAGTGGGAAGAAAAAAAGAAGGAGCAAATTTTCTGATGTATAATACAAAAATGTTTCTTTTAATGGAGGGGGAAAAGAACCATTCTCTGTGTAACTGCAAACCGACACCTTTTTTCCTTGTACAGGATTATCTTTTGCCACTCATTCCTCACAGATAAACTTAAAATTTTCCCAGCTGACATCTACTTTAACTTTCAAACATTCTTAGACTGGTTTTCAGAAATAT
Organism: Apaloderma vittatum; assembly: GCF_000703405.1. Lineage (NCBI taxonomy): Eukaryota > Metazoa > Chordata > Aves > Trogoniformes > Trogonidae > Apaloderma > Apaloderma vittatum. The sequence goes on along the minus strand of NW_009714346.1, from coordinate 13,455 downwards.
TGGTGAGACTGAGCTGTCAACTC
>NW_009714346.1:0-13401 GCF_000703405.1 Apaloderma vittatum | reverse complement strand
ATTTGCCACCTCCTGGTTGTTAAAGAAAAAAAAAAGCCACTCTTGAAGACACGTACTTCTTCCTCATGCTGTGTACACACATGCACTCTTTCTCTAAGAAAACTGAGCAATGGCTGATTTTCTCTGCAAAAGGAAAATAAAAAGAATTTGTCTTAAAAAGACTGCATTGAGGCATAAGAGACGGAGGTCATTTCTTTACCCAACTTCTAGGCCAATTATCAAGTTGTGCAGCTTACAGCTCTCACTTATTGGAAGCTAGCACCTGCCAACTGTCACTAAAGCAGCAGAGGAAAAAAAAAATAGACACAGTAGTGTTTATATACACTTCTACAGTCAGATTTTTTTTAAAAAAAGCAAAAAAGAAACCCAAAGCCAAACACCCAAACCACTATTTGCAACTGTCTGTAAAAGCCTAAGAGAATATTTCTAGAAGTCTGCAACAAATATTTCTGCTTTTATATCACACTGAACTGAGAAAAGACTTAAATCCAAAGCTCTGCATAAGCAATATAAGAAAGTGATCCATAAAGGATTCCTTCACTGCTTTCAGCTGTCTTCTGAGGCAGCCTTTTAGGTCTGAGTAACCAAAAAACAAGAATGCAGATATTTGTACTTATCTACATGCAATAATGCAAACCATTGCAACCAAAAAGCTCATCCTTATAAGGGTCCTTATCTTCCTACAGCTTTCCCTAACTGAAATATAAATTAATTGTCAGACTACGATTCCTCCCTGAGAAGCAGTCCAATTATGTATGTCACAAATGCAGGCGAAAATGTGTGCAGCATGCCACATGACGAAGACTGTCTTTATTTGGAAACGTTTATAACAAAGCATGGAAAGAGCAGTAAGCTTGTTTAAAATACGACAGTAACAACTGTACTGCAAATACCTAGATAACAGTACATTTTATGCATGCAGAAGTGTGTTCCCCACAGAGTTCTCTTGGAAACAATGGCTGCTCATGGCTTAGATGAGCATATGATCTGCTGGATAAAGCACTGGTTGGCTGGATGGACCCAAAGAGTGGTGATCAATGGAGTTAAATCCAGCTGGCAGCTGGTCACAAGTGGTGTTCCTCAGGGCGCAGTGTTGGGACCATTTCAGTTTAACATCTTTATTGATGATCTTGATACGGACATAGAGTTTATCATCAGTAAGTTCGCAGATGACACCAAGTTACGTGGGCGTGTTGATCTGCACGGGGGTAGGAAGGCCCTACAGAGAGACTTGGACAGACTGAACGGATGGGCCAATGTTAATGGGATGAGCTTCAACGAGGCCAAGTGCCAGGTCCTGCCCTGCAACACTACAGGCTTGGGAAAGTGTGGCTGGAAAACTGCCTCGCAGAAAGGACCTGAGGTTTCTAATCGACAGGCAACTGAATATGAGCCAGCAGTGTGCCCAGGTGGCCAAGAAGGCCAACGGCATCCTGGCTTGTATTAGAAATAGTGTGACCAGCAGGAGTAGGGAGGGGATTGTCCCCCCATGCTCAGCACTGGTGAGGCCACACCTTGAGTATTGTGTCCAGTTTTGGGCCCTTCAATACAAGAGAGATCTCAAGGTGCTGGAGCAAGTGCAGAAGAGTGCAATGAAGCTGGTGAAGGGCCTGGAAAATAAATCTTTAATGAAGAATGATAGAAGGAGCTGGGCCTGTTTAGTCTGAAGAAGAGGAGGCTAAGGGGAGACCTCATCACTCTCTACAACTACCTGAAGGGACATTGTAAAGAGGCTGGTGCTGGTCTCTTCTCACAGGTAATTAGCAAGAGGTAACAGCTTCAAACTGCAACAAGGTAGGTTTAGACTGGACATCAGGAAAAAATTTTTCACAGAAAGAGTAGTCAGGTGTTAGAATAGGCTGCCCAGGAAGGTGGTTGAGTCACCATCCCCAGATGGGTTTAAAGGTTGTTTAGATGTGGCGTTGGGGGATATGGTTTAGGAGTGAACTTTGTAGAGTAGGGTTAATGGTTGGACTCGATGATCTCAAGGGTCTTTTCCAGCCAGAATGATTCTATGATTCTATGAATGACAGGTTTTAACAAAAAAACATAGTTCATAGTTTCAATACATTTAATCATCAAGCAGTTTCTTGAATTGTTTGGCTTGAATTAAAATTTCAGATTTTTTCTACTAATTCTTCACATAATGGTTAAAAATAATAATCCTACCATATCAATTTCCATCTTTGCTTTGGTTATATACTATTGTACTTAATATGGGAAAATATGTCCTGATCTCGTACCACAGTCTTCATTTTTTTCAGGGACTTTGAGAGATGGCAGGCTTACAGTTCAAATTATGAATTAGGTATCAGGTTTCCTTATTACATCCTGGATCAGCTGAAGCCCATAATCTTGTCCTAGCAAACCTTCTCACAGTCTGCCCAGGGAAGTGGTGGAGCTGCCACCCCTGGAAGTGTTCAAAAGAAGTGTAGATGTGGCACTTCAGGATATATTTTCATGGTCATGGCAATGTTGAGTTGACGGTTGGACTAGATGACCTTAGATGTCTTTTCCAACCTTAAGGATTCTATGACTGCTGCTCTGCAGTTACCATTCAGTTAACAGCAACCACATCCACAGACTAAGCCAGGACCTCCACAGTTCACTGGTGCCTTTCATGAGAACAAATTCTGAAAGACAACTATCTCTAAGCAGACAGATAATTTCACAGGTAATTGCATTCCAAATTGGAAGACTCTTGAAGGGCCTAACATGACAACTGCAGAAACACAAGAATTAGCTGCACTCCTACTACTTGTTGAAATCTGTCTCAGATGACACTTCGGTTTTGAGACACAGTCAATTTATGAGCAGTCCTAATCCAGACTATGCAAAATCAGAATATTTACTTTAAATCATTAACATGAATCTAAACTCATGCAGACAACTTTAGACCGAAGTACAGAATAGGCTAGGAAAATTAAGATGTGTATGTTAGCACTCTTTACCTCCTCTAATCCAGCTTCTCATCACTCCCTACTCCTAGGAGTGAGATCACGTTTCACAAAAATCACAGAATTTGGGTTTGGAAGGGACCTCTGAACACCACCTAGTCCAACCCTCCTGCCAGAGCAGGATCACCTAGAGTAGATCACACAGGAATACCTCCAGGCAAGTTGTGAAAGTCTACAGAGAGGGAGACTCCACAATCAAACAGAGAATCCAGAACCACCTTTACTCAAGGGATTCTCCCCAGGCCATCAAGAGAACTTCCAGGCAAGATGAGAGAATCATCCAGGATGAAAGCCAGGTTTACAGGTTTTAAAGGGCTATGAATTCAGAGACAAGCTCCAGCACAAACAATACTAATATATCCAGCAAAAGAAAATTTTACTATGTGCCAGGAAGATTAAATAACATTTTAAAATACTACCCAAATGCACATGCTGCCATTTTTGCATGTGTACTAAGAAACAGGAATAATGAAGTCAGAATAAAACAAAACTGTAGATTCACAGACATAAAGCTACAAACATAAATAAACTTTTTTATGTAAGTGTTTAGCAACATTGTGAAGGACTGTTTAGAAAAAGCACAAGCATCTATGTTCTGCAAGGTTATTCCAAACACGAAACTCTTCTCAGTGGTGTACAGTGTCAGGACAAGGGGCAATGGATAAGAACTGGAAAAGAGAAGGTTCACCCTAAACATAAGGAAATACTTCTTTACTGTGAGGGTAACACAGCACTGGGACAAGCTGCCCAGAGAGTTTGTGGACCCTCCATCTCCGGAGACATTCAAAACTCACCTGGACATGTTTCTGTGAGATCTATTCTAAGCAATCCTGCTCTGGCAAGTGGGTTGGACTAGATGATCTTCAGATGTCCCTTCCAACTTCTAACATTCTGTGATTCTGTGTGATTCTATAAATATTTTTATTCTATACTACAGTAAACATCTACAGCCAGGGAGTGCTCAGTCCAGCCCAAAACTTGCATCTGGATGACCAAAGTTAAAGGCCTTAGGCTAACAGCTAATAAGAAGTCCCCCCATTTAAATCTACCTACATTTAATCCTGAAAAGCCCTTACTGAATTTTGTGTTCTGACAAAACTTTTAGATGACTAAGACAAAGTGCCACACAAAACACTACTGGGAACATGTATTTAACAACTGATTCTCCTGAAGCAGGCAAGAATTAGCCCCTGGGCTCTCTGGAATGATGACCTATGTTTTAGGAAGCTGAACTGGAATTACTCTGCCTGTAAACAAAATTCCCAAACCATAGTTTATTAACTATATAGATAAATTATTTCCCTCTGAATTATTTTGTTAGCTTAGATTACAACATCTCCAAGTCAAACACCCATATAACCACTCTTTGGCTGCTTGCATACCCTATTAAATAGAACACTATCTAGATAGTACCCATACAGTAAATATTTTCCCCTTTGGTATCTACAAGAAAACATATTAATACTTCATTAACCATGAAAATTCCTGAAAAATAGGCCAAGAATATCTAAGTGTTTGCAGTGCTTTAGTTTAGACACTCACAAACAAGTACCAAAATAGTTCTACCTAGAAGTGTGTTGACCTGAGCAAGGAGCTGTCTAGAGACAGGTGCAAACTACTGACATTAAAATCACATTATGTCTGAAAGCTGAAGTAGTTCTGTAACATAAAATACTGCAGGTGCTTTGATAGTATTAAATAATAACACAACAGTAAATTGTGACCTGTTCTCATGGAATATGTGTTATATTAGAACTTTTTTGACAGTGGCCAAAAAGGCACATATATTTTTTCCACGCTTTCTTCTGTTGTCACACCAGGATCAGTAAACATTAGAATAGATTGCAGAAAAAGAGTTTAACCAAAGGAAACCACCAAACCAAAACCACACACACAGCAAACACTAGTGACTGTTTGCAGGCTCTGTCTAGTCACTGTCAGTTAAATACTGTTGGTAAGCAGCATTGCCAAGAATAAGATCAGCTAACACACGTTAAGCAGGCCAACAAGCTTGCTATGTGAATGAATAAAACTAAGGTAATAGGCAAGTACAAGGCGATACACTACAGTGGAGTTCTTTGAGAGCTGTCCTCTTTCAGAGTTGTCCTAGTTTAAAAAAAAAACACACAACATTCTAAACATCCTATGTCTCCTTCCAGTATATGCATAGGCAAGGTCTGAATTATATGGAGCTGCTGTAACTTCAGATACAAATGTCACACTGGAGTGGAGTTGATCATTCTGAAGAAAAAAAAAAAAAGCCTTTTTATCTTTTGAACAGTTCAAATAAGATCTCATAGAAATGAGACAAAACAGGTTTTATGGTTCAGCCACATTTAAGACTGGGTCAGCTGGTCTGTAGAGAACCCACAGAATGCGCTGCAATAAGAGAAAGTGAGCGGAAATGGCAACAGCTGTGCTTTATTACAAACCTGAGGCTGTTTTAACTACAAAACTTTCTTTATGCCTTTAAGCTTCTGTAGGACTCTCTGCCATTCTGAGCAGCAGATTCAAAACTCCCATTTCCCCAACAACAAAATACTTGGGTTTAGTAAAATTTATCTTTTTCTGTTTCTCACCTATACAGCTATGTGTAAATTAATCTTTCTTTTCAGACATACCATTTTCCTCCATGCCTCAAAATCGTATTTTGTAATCACACAGCCTAATAATAAATGAACCAGCAAATTGCTGGTAATGAAAACACAAACCAAGCTTTTTTCCTTCAAAACCCTTTAGCCATCTCATGTATTCTTAGCTAATAAAACACAGATCACCATCACATTAAAAACAAAAAGCTATTTAATATTTTTAAAGCAATTATCCACTCTGCTATCCCAGAGGAAGAGTTTACACTGGGTTTACTCCTGACTCATACTCAATATTATTTTTCCAAGAAGAAACAGGGAGAAATACTGCAGTTGAAGAAAATCCCTCAAGTAATGACTCATTTTTTGCACATATTGGTTGAAGGTTCCCAGAAGACTAAAAAGCATCCATTAACAAGTGTACTTTAATTTTCTTGTTAATTTCATTAATACAATGCAAGTACCTCAAATGCAAGTACTGTTCACACTGACATTTTAATGCAATTAATAGCTTCTAAATTGATTTCTTAAAAATCACCCTACTTGCGATTGTCTGCTTCTCTTTTGTTATTTTGGGGGTATTTACAAGAGACAACCCCCTTCTTCAGTCCACTATCTTCAGACAAACAGAAGTGCACTGGGAAAAGAGGAAAAAAAAAAACATGCATATAGGTACGTTAGTGTATCTAAACAAATATATGTTAATGTAATAGTGACTGGATGAGACCAGATCAATGTGTCAGACAGGAGAGTTGTATATTTTTTCCCATTACACAACGTTCTTTATAATTTCAATTACGTTTTGTCGATGCTTTCCAGACTCCTTGTTTTGTAAATACTATCCACTTAAAAGGAAATTAATTTCTTCATGTTAACTGCTAATTCTATGCTTAAATAAATAAACTATTTACAATGAGATAAAAATTTTGAAATAAACTCATTGTGATAGCAATAATTCACCATATACTCTATTTTTTCAGGTACTGATCAGTAAATTTTCCAAAAATCTACTTTTCAATGGAGCAGATCAACATCCAGAAATGAAAGAGGCAATGAACTATGACAATGAGCCAAAAATCTGAGGATCTTATACAGCATTCCCTCTATAACTTTGAGGATAAGCCTCTTCTCCTACACTAACTTAAAAACAATAAAATAAATAAATAAAAATAAATAAAAAATAAAACCACCCCAAACAAGGTATCCATCTGACAAGACCTAATGGAAAACTGAAACGGATGTTTAAACAGTAAAGTATAACTGAGTTATCATCCCAGTTCTTTAGAACAGAAGTCAGCACTGCCACTATCCCATTAGCTATTCTTTAGAGGGTTTTTATTTGCCATAGCTGACATAGTTCTTATGTGTTATATAGAGTCAATAAAAACAGGAAAGCAATCAAAAATAAATTAATACGTAACTTTTTAAGCTTGGATAATGCTGAAATTTCACATTAATTCAGACTTTAGTTTGTGACTTTCAAAATGGACAAATTACAGTCAAGGTGTAGACTAATTTTGCCACTGTGATGGCCTGATTATGCCTTTTTTCAGGGATCTCTTGCAACACCTAGGGTAAGTGGCAGAACTGAATACTTCTTCAATAAAATATACTAAAAATCAAGCGTGAAGAGACCTCCGGCAGTGACAAGAAGAGGGAAAAGGGCCATTTCAGAGTGCCTTGCTTCCCAAGATCTATTTCAACAGCAGCTGGCATCCCTTGGAGTTCCTTTATAAAGAAAATCTCAAGAGGAAACTGTTCAATATTCCAAAGTTCATTTTTATAAAAGAATTAAACTGTGGACAGCTGATGAAAGGGGAACTGGGCTTCTGGCAACAGTATAAAAGCGTGATGGCCTTATTCTTCACAAGACGAAATACAGAAAGCAAAGAAGTGCATATTTCTGGCTGCTTTTTCTCATTTATCTTAGTCATTATTTTCTTTTTCGTTTGCTGAAAATGTTCATGATGAAAAAATGCAACACTTTAGCTAAAGTACTACTAGCAACAGCAGTGAGTCTTCTAATTTCTAGAAACAGCAAGCCTTATCAACAGGTAAATTATCCTACTAGGCACTTTTAAGAAGTTCACTACTAAGGGCTGCTAAGGAAAAACATAGCTTTGGTCTTCAACGTATTGAGACATTTAATTTTCTTTCCACTTTATTTTAGGTCTGACCAGCAAGTAGTTGGCAAGACAACTGGCTGTCTCTATCAAAACAAATTCAGTTTTATTTCAAGTTTCAGAGAAAGCATAATAGTTGAAAATCCAGTAATCTAGAATGAAGTCTTTATTAAGAAATATTTAGGGTATAAGGCTGCATCTCTTCTCAAGCAAGAAACAAAATAAATTATTCTGTGATTAGGCTTGAACATGAAAAGCCTGAAGAACAGACATACTGAAAAAAAACAAACTACATATGAAAAGTGAATTTCCAATATTCATAAAAACACAATAGCTTTCAAAAATGATGTATTCATCACTGCAACGCATATTACTTGAATTATAAACAGTCACTCTAAAAAATATCCATGGTTTTACAGAACAAGAAAGTTTAAAATTACAGGGACTTCTTTCCAAGGTGTTGTAAATCCTAAACTCCCGATCTTACTGCAGCTACTGTGTTAGAACCAGTCACTCTTCTGTTGTCCCATCCCTCTGCCTGAAACAGGGCAACAAGTTATCTCCCTCATTCAGCAAGCGCTGACCATTCCCAAAAAGATCAGCACCTTAACTAGGTACAACATTAAGACCACACTGACAGCCTTTTCCACTTCTCAACATCCAGTGTTTATTTTAAATATTTACATTCAGATCAAGTGTGAGGAATTTTGTTTGAAAAAATGTAAGTTTCATAATACAAAACTGCTGCATTGGTAAAAGGTATTCTTTCTTCCAACAAAAATTAAGAGGTATCATTACATAAGTACCACAACTCATTACGACGCACCAATGTTAACCAACCAAGCTACTGAATCCTACTTTTGTCTCCCATATAACGGACCTATAACACCAAGCCTACCTGATGCACACATCAAATCTAGCAGTGCATTTAAATACAATTACCAATGTAAATTAAAAAGGGGATTCAGTCTGTAACACTAAGTATTCATTCAGACAGTAAACATTATGCCTGTTGGCAAAGCTATCCTTTCCCTTTCAGAAAGTACTGTTCAGATTGCATATTGATGTTTCCTCCTTACAGAGAATGATTGGATAATTCATGTTGCAAGGGACATCAGGAGGTTTCTAGCCCAACCTCCTGCTCAAAACACGGTCAGCTAAGAAATCAGATCAGGTTTCTGGGGTCTTTATCCATCCAAGTCTTGAAAACTTTGAAGGTGGGGAAGCGCACCACCTCTCTGAGTAATCTGTTCCAACCCGCGACTTCATACATATCAATACCTTTCCTTGATTTTTACAGGCAAATTAAATTTCACAGTTATTAAGCTGAAGCGCATTACTCAAATTTTATGGATAAGAAAAATAATTTAACACAGAAACTAATACAGCAGTAAATTCAAGCATATACCTAACAACTTTTGAGTACGGGCTAGACCAGGAATCAACAGCAAATTAGTTACATATGTGTTCAAATATTTTGCTAAACTAGAAAAAGATTAATTGCCTGTGGTAAAGCAGAACGTTTCCAGTAAAGCTATAAAAAGAATGCCAATCTCATGACTAGATCATGATCTCTACACTACAAGCCAGCTCCTTCGCATGGAAGCAACACAGAATCACAGAATTTTTGGAGCTGAAAGGAACCTTTAGAGATAATTTAGTCAACCCTCTTGACTAATCTGACCACTTTGTGTCAATTATAAAAGCACTACAGAAATACAAGCAAAGAACTTTTCAGATATGTATATTTATATTTCTTCAACATTGCAGTTCTCATATAAGTTCTTAAGAAGATTTCAGAGACACAGAAAAGTGTTTTCCATGTTGTATCACATTAACTGTAATATTTAGTCTGTGGTGCAAACCATAAGATGTCCCCCATTTCAGACATGAGAGCTACTAAGTTACTGCAAACAGTATTTTTATCATAGCAGAAAGACTACCTTACATAAATAAAATACTATGGTCCAGAGGTAACTCCACCAGTCAGTTTTATTCAAATCTCAATTCAGTGAAATGCTTACATATTCCTTTTATATGTACTTTCCTAAAGTAACTGCAACAAAACCTTAACAGAAAATTAAACAAACTCAACCAACAAACAAGTATAAACACAAACTCCAAATCATGTCATTCTATTTGCCAGCCCAGAAACTCCCAAAATTTAGGATTAAACAAAAATACAATATATGATGCAGTATGAATTGCTCTTCATAATCAGGACTATTTCGGTTATTCAGCACTTCTGATGTTTGCTACTACTTACAACTTTGGCAAAGTAAGCGTCCTGTCCGTCTGTCCTTGCTTTCTGCCAACACATATATAGAAAAACACACTTACACATCTCACTGAAAAATTTGTTTAAGAATTCAATTTTTAGAAGGAACGGTGGAGGAAGAACACATCATCAATATTTTTTCTTTTCTTCTTTCAGTAAAAGTGTATTTTTCTTCAGAAAATGCTAGTGACCACATTTTGAGGCCATCACCATAGGGAAGCTTTGAGTTAACACTACACCCTTACCTGCATCTCTAAAAACTTACCAAAACTTAACCAACTTTTAAAAATAAAGTACCGTGTTGTTTCAGTGCAGAACAAAAGCCACCTTATGGTCTATGAAGAGGAATAAAAATTGAGACCACTGTCTTGTAAAAGCACAGAAAAAGTGACTGGAGACTGAGAAGCGAAGAAGACTAGACAAGACTGATGCAGCAAAGAAGAGGAAGCTCTGTGGAATAAAGAAAAGTAAATTGATGGAATGCTGACAGGCAAAAGGGAAGGAGAGAAAGGACTGGCTGAGAAAAGAATTTGAAGACAAATTTTGAATGGTCAAGACCAGCAATGTCTCTGAGACTGGCTACAGAAGGATAAGAAGACTGCCATTAGGAGATACCTATAAAGTGAAAATGACCATGCTTGCACAGGACTGGCAAAAGAGGCCTCATCCACTATGACACTTGCACATGTTCTCTAAAGCCTAGAATAGAAAGGACTCCAGTCTTTCACCACTCTTCCACTAGTAGAAGTGTCTGCGCAAACACACTACAAATCATGCGACTGTGCTTTACCACTGGTGTACAAAAGGGACTGTACTCTCAAAATGTTATCACTCAGAACACTAGAAGTTAAAGAGCTTTTGCAAAGGATTCAGGTTTTCCAGTCCTGCTGATAACCACTGTGGGTTCAATACATTAAGACAAGAAGAAATCTATTTGAGAGCCAAAAATTTTCTGCATTTTCTTTGTTTGGTTTCAATTTTTTTTTAATAACCTGAGGTTTAATTTTCCAGGTTTTAACAAAGTTGAGGCAACATATTTGCACATTTTACCCCAGAAACAATATGAAGGAATATTATTAAAGTTACTAAATCAACCACTCAGAAATTATAAAATGACAAACGCTGTTGTCTGTGCAACCATAATCCACTTCCCTGGAGTGTATACATTTTTGCACAATATTTAAATAGACATTTGCTGCTTCTTCAAAGCTACTTTGCCTCATTCAGTGCACAGGATGAGCAGGCACAGATGATACAGAATCTAATGCAGATAGGACTCCTGTCTTACTAAAGAACAGGAATGTGTGTAGTGAATGAGGCAGGGCTTCTAGGAAAAAAAAAATATTAAAAACGGGACAGGGGCTCTATAATATACCACAAAGTTTTTAACAATTATTAAATCCTCCCTTTTGTAGTTTTCCCTGTTTTCCTGTCATGTAAAACACTTCACCCCAAGTTTCTATAGTTTGTAATTAACTGTGAATTCTTGTTTTTCGCATCCACTCTGAAGACACATTCACAGATGTATGGAGCACTCAAGACTATTACTAAAAGCAGCAGCAGTCATAACTTGAAGAAACATACTCAGAAAAGTCAAAGAATTTTCAAATCAGACACCAAAAATGACAGAACACTTTCCACCTAACCCTCTTTGTGCCTCTGTTCACCAGCTGTAAAAGTCTTGTCTAGATCTAGGTAGCGTTTGATAAACTCATAATTATTTGTGAGGCATTCTGATCACATAATGATAAGCACTTTAGGTAAGTCTATGCAGATGTTATCAGCTCTGTCTTCAAAGCAGAGTTGAGTAGTGTGGAGTAAAGAAATCACGAGCTCACACAGCAGTCAATGAAAAACACTGAATTAAGTGAGCTCCATCTATCCCATGCACTGAATGAGACAGTATTCCTGTAGAAAAAACATAGTATGTGATCATGTGGTTAAGACTGTACCAGAAAGACATGTTCCAAAAGGCACTTACAAGCTCTTTGTTCCATGTGCTTAATAATGTGAGATTTCTTCTATAGAAAGTGTTTGAGATACTTAAGATTTTAAGAAGTCAAGTATGTTCTTGCATAATCATGCAATAGTGTTGAGGTTGCATCACTTTTTGGCCTCTCTCAGAAGTAAAACTGGAAATCTCTTGCTGGTTTAGAACAGCGTTGTAAATAATACAAGCATGGATAAGAACAGAAGGGATTTGCTTATTTTTTGTTTTTGCAAAATTTAGGGATGGATAAGGAATATTTTGATGCAATGTCAACTATCACAAAACACAAAAACCAGGCAACTGATGCTGATATTACACAACCAAATATAAACAAACAAAATCTCCATACTACCAACAGTCTCCTGCAACACTAAAGAAAATTCTTACTAAAGACATTTTGGTCAATTATTATTATTTATACTACATGGGCCAAAGATGATCCTTTCATAGGGTTATGTATAATATTTGCACTGCAGGAAAAGACATTTTAAAGTTTCTAATGGTAGAACATAAAAACTGAGACTTTTTTAAAACTTCAAGTTATTTTAGAAAGCTTTTCCCTGCTCCTTCACAATTTCAAGTCCTGTGTTTGTTATTTTTACTGGTTTACAAGAAATTTTATACAAAAAGCTGATACTAAGTGTATTTGTTAACACCTCCATTGATACAGGTGCTTCTGCAGAGGTGGCAATTTCCCCCCCTCCCCGACATTCTACATGCCAGTAATTACATAAAGGTTTATTTTTAAAACCTTAAAGACCCCTTTAAATATTTTTATGGGCTTTAATATAATAACCATTGAAAACATTCCTAACTCACAGGTCACAGTTTACTTTCATTAGTAAATGGAGCATGGCTGATTAACTGCATAGATAATCTCCGGCAGGTTTTATAAGCAGAATTAAATAGCGCTTCATAGAGCAGATGGAATTCCTAAAGAGCCCCTCACTCAAGTCTGCAGCTCAGACACAGCATCAGAGGCACGTTCAGCCCCTTCAGGTGACTTTTAGCAGAGCTCAGCAACGGCAATGTCCGCAAGCGGTATTTCTGTTCTCACCAGCAGGTGTTACTACACTCAGCCTGAATTACTGCTATTTAGGAAAAAAAGTGACACAGAAAAGCAGCGCAATTAGCATTTTGCAAGGGAGAAACGAAGTGCAAACGCTATTGTTTTTACTGCCAAAACGTGCAACGAAAAAAAGAAAAATTCCTTTCTTTTTCGCCGATCGTCATTAAATACACCCAAAAAGCAAACGAGTAAAGGAGACGGAGCCCCAGGCTGCCTCCGGGAGTGCGGGCGGCTCTGACCAACACCCGCGCAGCAGCAGCAGCAGCACAGATGATGCGCTCTAAGAAGGACGCGGTGCGGGTCCGATTTTGCCCCGACCGCTGCCCAAACCCGTACGCGCGGCGCTGAGAACCGGAGGCGAAACCCAGAACCGGTCTCCTCCCCCGCCGCCCCCTC
>NW_009714345.1:13749-29027 GCF_000703405.1 Apaloderma vittatum | reverse complement strand
AGGCTTGGCGGTGGGACCCCTGGAGCTCATCAGGGAGGGAGAGCCCAGCAAGGGAGAGGTTGAGGAGCACCAGGCCAAGGGAGGGAAATGGAGGAGAAACTGGCTGTAAACAAAGGGAGCGTGACTAGACTAGCCTGGCTCCAGCACTCTGCTGAAGGGAGAACAAAAAATAAACTGCAGAAAGAGGGAAAAGTCAATTATGTTTTCAGCTGGCTGGAGCAGAGTTCGGGTTTGCATGCAGCGAAGGGATGCTCTGGGAAGTGTGCCTGGGGCTGCGTGAACAGACATCAGTGGAACTGATGCCTGAGCATCTCTCCCAGAGCCTGGGATGTTCCTTTTGCCGAGGAGATGGTCCCCTGGGCTGGTCAGGATTGGGGCTGGGGGCACCTGCAGCACAGGTCCCCTTGGGCTCTTGGCCTTTGGAAGACGGGGACTAATTCATGTTCTGTCTTTTGATTTTGAAAAATGAAGAGTTTGAATTTCAGGTTCGGGGCGCTCTCTCTGAGGCTTTTTTTTTGTATAGTATCAGCTTTTTCCACAGTATGTCAGAAAAATCATAAGCAGAAACCGTGCTTCTATGGGCTGGCAAGGACCTGTAGGAGCAAACTCTGTGCTCACCACTCCGCTCGGCTTCTGCTGGGGACACCGGCCGTGCCAGCACTTCTGTGCCCCCTGGGGATCAAGTTGGTGTAACGATTACACTTGGATTCCTTTATGCTCTCAGACATGAGGTATCGAGAGGGAAAATTTTAGGGTCCTGCTTGTATTGGAAGGGTTTGGGGGGCACTGAGCAGGCAGGGGTTCACTTGGGGTCTGCACAATGAGAAGGACTCCCAGCAGCCTCAGAGCTGGGTTCTCCCGATACCAAAGAAGAGGAGAAGCTTTCAGGACATAAAATGGGGTATAAAGAGGGGAAAAGGGATCACCGGCTCTCTGGCCATGTTGCTTAGGAGAGAGCAGAGAGGGGGGTGTGCTGCAGCAGCACGCGCTATGCGGGGACACCGTGGTCTGCAGCCCTTCCACGGGCCAGGTGGCTTGGCAGCTTCCCCAAGCCAGCGTCATCGTAAACGCAGTCAGCAATGGCCTGGGACTAACAATGGGATTCTTCTTTTATTTATTATTTTTTTAAAAAAAATTGAGATTAACCAGCTGAAGTTAGCAAACTCTGGAATTCCACGAACCCAGCTGAATCACCGGGAGCAAACACTGCCCTGTGGCTGTCAGCCCTCCGACGGGCACTCACCGACTCACTTGAAACTGAAAGAGCAGCTTTTGACAAACACTCTGTCAAAAAACTGGCTAATACTTGCTTCGCTCTTAATCCTCCCTGAGCTGTTTCCCTGTTGCTAATCTCTCCCAGAAACCATTATTAAATCTTTCCTGGTTTGCAGCGCTAATTCTGAACAAATGCATCAGGAACAGAACATCAGCCGGGCCTGCGTCTTTGTGCTATTTGCACGCTCCGCGGGAAGATCGTTTCATTTCTAACGTGACTAATTAAAAAGAAACAAAAAATAATAAATCAATCCCATTATTCTGTAAGAAACTGAAGCACTGTGGTCCTTCCCAAAGCGTTAGTGACTGCCAGCTCCTAACAGGCTGGCACGTAAGATCAGTCTTAGCGTTATTTAGAATGTCTTGATGATGCTCCGGGGATGCCAGCGCTACCTGGACTTTGCTGTCACGTCCACTCCTTGGTCAGGCCTGGTTTGGAGCCACGTGGGAGCAGGGGGAGATCCCACCGGAGCGAATCTCCATCCCACGGGCATCCCTGAGCACCTCACCACAGTCTGGTTCTGTGGTTTGTTGCTCTCTGACCCCGGGGTTTTGTTCCCAGGCTGGGAGAGAAGCGTCACTTCCCACCGAAACGGCTGGACACCTTCCTAAAATTAACCTGCAAAAACTGCTTTGATAGGACACTGACAGCTAAAGCGGAATCAAAATTGTCATTTGGAATTACCATGAGGTAATTGGCCTCATTTACTATTTTAGGATGAGGAAAAAAAGAAAAAAAACCCAAACGCTCTCTCTTCCAGACAACTGCAATGGAAAAATATTCAGGCATAGATGATGTCCCAAAACATATCATTAAAGCTTTAAATAAATGTATGATGACATCTCGTGGTAAGAAAGACTTCCTTTGTATTTCAGATAGGAACTAGCCAGGTCATTTTCAAAGTCATTTTTTACTAAACAAAATATATTCTTGTTTTTCCTGACAAGCAACTTAAAATATTTGGAGATGTAAGTAAATAATTTGAATTCTTTCACACGTCTTCCTTAGAGACGCCTGTTCCTTGCCAAAAGGTAAAAGCCTCTGTCTGCTGCTTTTTGTCTTTTTTGGTCTACTTGAAATGCTACAGACCTGACCTGGTCCCACCCTGCAGATTATTATGTTTGTGAAAGGGAGCAGGAGATGAGAACTATCCCTTTCTCTCTCATTAATTACAAGGATTAAGCATCAAGGCAGCTAGGCAACATCATAAGGAAATTAAAAATACGTATTGGAGAAGCCAAGTTCTGCATTTGCAGCTTCGTTATCAAGATGTGTCTGAGCACATCGTGGCACATCCCGCAGCTCCGGTCCCATTCCTGGTCCAGCTGGTCCGGTCGGGTCGGGATCTCTCCCTCTTTAGGCGGCGGAGCTGCTTCGTGCTGGCAGGAGCCGTGGTTTGGAGGGACCGGGTGCGATGCGGGATGGGGAGACTGCGGTGTGGTGGGCGAAGGGGTTTGGCCCACACATGGCTAAAAAAAGGCAATTCCAGTTTGTAGCCCTGGTGAGGAAGGAGAAAAACCCACAAGGAGAAGGAGAGCCTGGGGACGCATTGGCACAGGGCTGGAAATGGAGGCAAAGCTGCAGCTTGGACTCTCCTGGGGAAAACCCAGACTGATTCACAGCTGTGCTGCAACGAGAATTCATGTCTGAGTTCTTTGCTCTTTCCCCGACCCCGTGAGGCAGACAGTTTTGCTGCTGGGCTCAGCGGCCGGGGCTCACCGGGCTGTCCCCACGTGTCTGGTTGCTCCCTCACATCTGTGGGGCTTTGGCTGCGAGTCGCAGCGGGAACCCCTCCAGAGCTGGCCACCTCTGCCGCCCTCCTCTCTCTCATGAGCCCTTTCCACCCACGAATGTGATTTGGGAGATGCAGCTGCTGGGCTCAGGCTCCTGCCCTACATGAGATGCTCAGCAGTTGCATCTGACCTGCTGCTGCTGCTGCTGGTACTTGTGCTGGTGTCCCCAAAGTGCATCTCCCAGCCCAGGTGCTACCTTGTGCCCTTGCAGGGGCTGGAGGTTGTTTCCCAGGGAAGAAGGAAGGTGATGCTTCTCACAGTGCATTTGGGGGGTCCCCTCTGCCTGCATCCCCCAGGTCACATCTTTTTTCACCACCAGGGTTGTGTGAAATCCCTCCTCGGGCTCTGCCGTGCTGGTTGAGTGGGGGAAGTGCTCGCCGTTGCTCTGGGCTGTTTCATGCTCTGCCTCATCTTGTAATTAAAAATGAAGTATTTGGGCTAAGTGCTTAAATTAAGAACACATTTTTGTTAGCTAACAATACAGAGAAAAGCCCTGGAGACCCTGATAGGGCAATTAGTGCCTCTCCACTTGCATTGGAGATGGATCTTTGGAGAGAGGGAGCCTGTTCACTCTGGAGGATTTTCTGGTACAAAAATGCAATTATAGTGTATAAAAGGAAGAGTTCAGAAATGTGCAAAGTGGGAACGAGGTCTGAAGCCTCCTTTGCTGCAGGAGAGGGAAGGCAGAAAGTGAATTCTCTCAGGTGACACTTCTCCGTCCAACCTGCCAGGCCCTGGCAGCAGCTCCCAGGAGCTTGTGGTTTCATTTTCCTCCTCCCATCCACCTCTTCTGGCTGCTCTTCAAGGCTCATCCCCTTGGCCTCGGCTTGCTCTCAGCTGCTCTGGGCTCGGGAGGCCGGGCGGTTCCAATCCTACTTGGCAATTAGCTTTCGCACTGCTAAGCGCAAACGAGATGAATCCACCTCCACTTTCCAAGAGCGCGGCTGTTGCGTGCCGATGGTGTTTCTGGGCTGTCTCCTCCAGCGCAGCTTCGCCTTTCCCCTGCACCTCTCTCCCTCCAAGCATCTCTGAAGCTGGTGTGTATATTTAAAGCAAAGCCTTGCGTTGCTGTGCAGGTTCCTGTTGTGGGTTCCCAACACCAGCCTGCCCTGTCCCAGGGTGGTGAACAGATCGTGAAGCCCTTGCCCAGTGCAGAGGAGCTGAGAAGGCTCTGACTGCCCTCCCCACGCTCTCATCTGAAGTCTGGCTGATGGACACCAGCCCTCGGAGTGCGACAAAGGTCTGTAACAAACAGAGCTCATGGAAGAAGGTGGTGGTGACCTGTACGGAGCCTGTACGTCCCCTGCAGAGCGGGTGACACGGGGCTGTTTGTCTCGGACGTGCTGGGGTGGGACTGGACAAGAGCACTGACCTCTTACGCAACACGGGGGGGTTTTTGGCCGTCTGGCCCGTGGCTCAGCTTGCGTTGAGTTCATGAGATTTGATTTCCAAGATAGTAAAACCAAAACAACGTCCTCCAACAGCCCGACTCGCTGGCTGGCGTCGCCTTCGCCGGGGAGGGGCAGCGCGTCTGCATCGTTAAAGGTTAAACAACAGCAAATCACATTTCTCGTCTGCAAATGATGCTGGGCTGCGTGCGCACATTCTTTAATCAGTCTTTAGTTTGCTGAGCTACTTTTGTTGGTAGTTAACCGTGTAATGGTCTCAGTGGAACATCTGGTCTGCGATTTGAAAAGAATATTCTTCAACCTTTGCTGAGTGCAATCATTTCTGGGTACCGGTAGAGGCTTTAGAGCCATTAAGAAGATAAAATGCAAATTGTTTGCAGAGGGTTTTTTATTTTATTTTAATGGCTTTCAAAGAGAGGAACTTTTATTATTTTCTTTCTGTCATTAGCAGACAGTGCAGTGAAAACCAGCAGAAGGGCTGGGAGGAGACACAGATGTTCCTTTGCTGTTGGCTGGGGCAGGCACCCAAACCCAGGGCAGAGGGTTTGACCCTCCCTCCAGAGCTGCTGTAACATTTTCCAAATATTACAATAGCTCCTCTGCCCTCCACTTGCTTAGTAAAACCACTGAGGGCTGGTGTAGGACTCCCTATATAATGAGTTTAAAAGCGTGTCAGTGGATGGGACAAGAATTGTTAACAAAACAGTGAAAATGAAAGGTTTCGTGCTTTCTTCCCCTGATGGGGAAAGAAAATCACAGACAGATCCCAAACCTCTGACTCCCAGCCCAGTACGAGTTCATCCAGGCCACAAAACAAAATAGCCAGTCTCTGGGGTTTGTGCATGGTAGGCTGTGATAGCAACTAGGACATCTTTATCCTCGAGAGTATATATTCTAAATAATAATAATGATAATAAAAAATAAAAAGGCATTTATTTATCAGTAGATAATAAGTTATCTCATGAGTTAAATGGAGTTTGTGCATAATGTCCCTCCACGGAGGAGGCCAGCTGACTCCTCCTTGTCTGCAAGAGCAGCTCTTTAAATTATTTAGAGGCACCTGTACAATTTGACTGCTGTTTGCTATTACGATTGCGCGCTTTGTCCACAGGCAGACAGGCTGTGAAATTGTGGCTGGTTTTTAGTAGGAAGATAGAGCGAAACTGTTAAACGAGGG
This sequence comes from Apaloderma vittatum, assembly GCF_000703405.1. Taxonomy (NCBI): domain Eukaryota; kingdom Metazoa; phylum Chordata; class Aves; order Trogoniformes; family Trogonidae; genus Apaloderma; species Apaloderma vittatum. The sequence continues at coordinate 23,372 of NW_009714345.1, read as the reverse complement.
GTTGGATGGGTGCTTTTAGGTTATCCTGGGGACATACTGTTAGAGGAGAGATCATGAGGACCCTGGATGGCATTGGAAGTGCCAAGGAATCTGTTCTGGGATGAAGGAAAGACTTTGGCTTTATGTGGTTTTGGGTGAAAAGGGCGATGCAGAAGGAGAAAGGGGAAAATGAGGGAGGAGATGGCAGCCTCAGCCTCATCCGAAGTGAGCTACGTACTCATTTGGGTTGGGGCTTAGTAACAACTTTCAAAAGGAAAGCTGACATCTAATAATAGTCATAATAATAAAGTGTTTCTTTCCAACACTTCTATATACCTTGATTTTTGGGAAATGCCCTCGTGTTTTGAAACTGGAAAGGAAAGGAAAGGAAAGGAAAGGAAAGGAAAGGAAAGGAAAGGAAAGGAAAGGAAAGGAAAGGAAAGGAAAGGAAAGGAAAGGAAAGGAAAGGAAAGGAAAGGAAAGGAAAGGAAAGGAAAGGAAAGGAAAGGAAAGGAAAGGAAAGGAAAGGAAAGGAAAGGAAAGGAAAGGAAAGGAAAGGAAAGGAAAGGAAAGGGAGTGAACCTCTCAATCACAAACACCTTTCGAGTATTTTTTGGTTTACTGAGGGGAGAAGGGAAAGCCCTTTCGACTTCAAGCCGCAAATAAAATTCTTAATTAAAAAGCACCAGGGAATCGGGATGGCCAAAAGCAAACTGCAGAGCAGCAATCTGCTGCCTCCCACTGCCAAGGATGTCGTAGGTGTGTGTGCAAGCACAATGTCAGCTGGTGGGGAAGATCCTTCCTCTTCCCAGGCAGCCTTTGCAGCACCATATCCCTACTCAGCTTTTCCTGAGTGGTATTTTTTCCTCTTTTTTTGTGTTTCTTTTCCCCCTCTTATCCATATTAATCTCTGCCACTCACCAGGGTCATCCTAACCTTGGCTCCACGGCTGGCTGACGGGGACGGGCTGTTTGGCAGTAGTTCTTCTGGGGGAGGTTTCTTTGTGGATGTTGTATTCAGTAATAAAAGTAATGATTTTGGAATAGAACACTCGTGTAGTGAGCTATGCCACAAGAATTTATTAAACAGCCTACTCTGTAATAAATGCAGCATAAAAAAAATAAAATAGTCCGAACAATTGGGAAAAGACCTCAAGAGGACAACTGCTCCGTTCTGAACGATGCCAGAAGAGATGTGTTGGCTGGATCTGGGTGATGGAGATCCAGCTTGGTTGCCCTCCAGCTCCTCTGCCTTTCTTTCATCAAAACAGCTTGAACTATTTGGACCTCAAGTGCTTGTCAGCTTTTTGCTTCCTGTTTTCTCACTTTGTTGGAAGTCAACCGTAATGTTGAGCTTGTTGGGTTTTTTTTACCAGCAGGATGTAAAATTAGGAGAACCAATGAATCTCTTGCACTAGCAGAAAATTAGTGCCCTGCTGCAGAGCCTGTGTGTGGTCTCTCCGGAGGAGCCCACGTCTGTCTTCAGCACAATCGTGCGTTCAGATCCAATTAAGATGCAATTATGGCACTGGGACTTTTTTTATGTTCAAATGTGTCTCTGTGTAAAATGCCTCTAGCATTTTAGACACGACTTCTTGAGGAAGAACCATGATTTTTGACTCAGTCTGCCCTCTAGCACAGATTTAGGGGTCAGTAGCCCTGGAGGAGTTGGGTCATCCCAGTGCAGATGCAGAAAACTCACTGTCTCGCTGGAAAACCAGCACTAAGATTTTTTTTTTTGCAGGAAGAAAATAATCAGGGTAGTTTTAATGAGGCTTAGGAGGAGGAATTTCTTATCAGCATAAAATTCAGCTGTTGTTCAGCTCTGTCCTTTTTTGACTTCCTTATTAACCCTTCGTCACCACCGATGGCTGAGCACCTTCTGAAAGGAAAAGGTTGATCTGGAGAACAGGGTGGGTACAGAAGCACCTGGTCTGCTTACAACGGCACTGATTTTTCAGGCACATCATCAAAATTAGTAGTTTTTTCCTGAGAGCCCCTGAGAAACAAAGCTGTTGACTGAAGCGGGTTGAAGTGCACAGAAAAGGGCCAGGACGGGTGTTGGGGACATGGGGATGTCCCGGTTTGAGCTGGTAACCTCGGCCAGGTGAGTTGCCATCTCAGCACCTGGTCTGGAGGTGCCGGTGGTTAATCTTTGATTCCTATGTGGTGTCTTTGGCTGGGATTTAGGGCAATGTGAGTCATTCTGAGCCATGCCTATTTCTGCTCCTGTTTCTGCACCGTATCCCGGCAGCGTGATGTTTCAGGTGCTGCGATGAAGCCCTGAGTAACGGGGGTCTCTGGATGGGGCTTGAGAAGGTCACTCATCAACGTAGCAAGATGTCAAGAAGTCTGCCACATTCAGGAAGATTTTTCTCCTCTTCCTAGTCTTGCACTTAATTTAAAATAAGTAATTACTAAAACTCCAGAGGAGCTATGAGAGCACTGAATGGCCGCTTTGTCCATCTCTGCCACTAACAGGCATTTGTAAGCACCGAGAGTTTTAGAGAAAGATTTGCTGTATGTAATTTGATAAACATCCACTCTACCCAACAGAATCACGTGGATTTAGCAGTAGAAAATCTTGAATTTGGCCTTGTCCCCTCTGTTTTGCTGTGGAGCATTCAGTCATTGTGTTTAAGTCATGTGCTGGGGATGCCATCCCACGTGGGATGCATTAGCACAGTCAGGAGGTTTCTGTTGATGAGATTATAGTTTGGGGGTTTTTTTTTGGGTGGGAATTGCAGTTGTGCAAAAGCTTTAGCTTTGCTGTACTTGGTCTCTGGGATGTGGAAAGGTTTCTTTTTAGGTAGGTTCTGATCTGTGCCTGTGTCCTGGTTGGAGAGCACCGTGATAAATTTTGTAGTGGAAATAACAATGGGGGAGGAGGAGCAGCTGTGCCTGTGGGGAGGAGAAGATGGGTCAGGAGACCCAAATGGGGCAATCGTGCTATTCCTTCCCATGGTGCTCAGTATGAAAGAGCCCCTAAGACAAGTCACCTGTGGGAGTTGGAGGTTGGTTGGGTTGGTGTCTCTCCTGTCTCTCTCTGGTGAAGGTACCAGTTGGCTGCAAGCATTCTGAAGAGCTGAGCCTGCCTGCAGAGCTAACCTGGCTTGTTTCGTTGAAGATGAAGTTCTAGAGGAAAACAGCTGATGTGCAAAGGTATTTTGTAGAGCTGGAAGGAACAGCCTTATCTAGCAGACCTGGGAGGTACAAGAGGTGTTTGTTTTCTTCCTCCACACGGGTGTTAACGTTGGTTGGGTGGAGCCTCTTGCTGTTTCCAGATCAAAATTTCACTATTTTTTCACATGAATGTTTTGTCCGTGTGCCCAAAGCAAGATGAAATTAGCCAATGTTCCCCTTGGCCATGGTGTGGGTGACCTGTTGGCTCTGACTCTCATGCTCTGAAAGCTGTTAAAAACAGCTGTGAACAAAATGGCTCAAAGAACAGCAAGAGAAAAGCCTTGATTTCAGTTGTAATTAAAGTCTTTTTCACCTTTTCCAAATTATTCACCTTTCTTCCCAGCCCTCAGCTTGCACTGGGTCTGAGGAGTTGTTTTGGGGTGTGCAGAAGACAGCTCGGAGGCAAAAGCCTTCACGCTTCACTGCTCCATTTGTCACGTGGAGTTTCCACAGGGAAGATGTTAAGGGTCTTTTGATAGAAAAAGGTTGAAAATAATGAATATTTACACAAGACTCAATTGCTGTCCATCTTCCTCACCATTTTATTTCAACGCAAAGAGCAAATAACTGTGTGCAGTGATTGCAGCTATTGCTGAATTACGCAGTTATTCATGACATGCAGATTACAGGGCAGTAATTATAGCTGAGGTTGCTGTCATTTTGCTCGATCCCGAAGTACCGAGAACTCATAAGTGCTGGGGTTTTTGCTCGTATGGCAATGCTTAGCTTTAGCTGGGACACGGTTAAGTAAGGAGCTTTCAAAACGCATCTGAACAGCCAGGGAATCACAAGTGCAAAAATCTCCTTCAAGATAAGGTGACAACAATATTTTAATTTGTATGCATGGAGTTTCTCGTGTTATTATTATGTGGATGTTAGTACAGGCTCCGAGGGACGTTAGTAATGAAAAAAAAAATAGCACTGGGTTTGGCCATGTCCAGGTTTGTTGGTATTTGGTTGATGGTGGAGGGGAAGGGCTGAAGATGACTGGAGTGGGAAACTGGAATTAGTTCAGTTTTGCTCACCAGGGGATCTCACATCTGAAGGTTCCCTTTTCTTGCTAAAGACAGAAAAATTACAGTTTGGGCTGGCTCCTGCACCTTGCGGGTGACAGAGACCCGTGGTGACCTGGGAGAGTGGGTCATCGCGTTTCTCTACCAGCACCTCAGCGCGTGTGGGTGAGTGTGGATTCTGCCTGGGCGAGCGCTGCGGAAGTGGATTTCTAATTATAGCTAATTGCAGGGTTGATACTCTCTGGATTTGGTCTGATAGAAGTCAAATGATTTCCTGTTGCTCAGCACTTTATGGGCACGTGGCCAGAGGCACCGAGATGGACGTGTTTTCTGAAGGCATCCAGCCCGGCAAGCACGCCTTCTTCCCCTTCCTTCCCGTGCACACACCTTGGTGGAGCAAACTGCCTCACTGCAGCCTCGCCCGCTGGTCTCGGGCCATGTTAATTTTATTAAATAGCATGGACGTCCCTAAACCAGGTGAAATGGTTGGGTTTAGTCAAGCTGAAGGCTCCTAGGAGGAGCAGGGTGGGGGGCTTGGCCAAACTGAGCCCTGACCTTCTGCTCTCAGATCTTTTTTTTTTTTTTTTCCCCCGAGAGCACAGCACCTTTGCACAGCCTTAGAGTTCATGCTGCTGGCAGCACTTTGCACCAAGCACTTAGGAAAGCTCTACCATGGATGTAATCTCTGAAAAATGGGAGCCAAGATATCTTAACAGTGTGCGCTGCAGTGGGGTTTGGTGCATTGATTGGTTAAATATTTACACAACGCTTTTAAAGTCGGATGTTGCATACGTTCTAAATTTTATCTTAAGTAATTACCTTCATACTTGGAAGCCCATTTTTAATGTCCCCTAATGGGGAAAATTAAAAGTGCATTTCAGGTAGTTAATATAGTGTTAAAGCTGTGCTGTCAAAGATCCCAAGAGATAGGAGGAGCCTCCTTAGACTGAGCGGTGTGAGAGGGGGGACGGACCTCAGACAGAAAGGATCAAAGTTAAACAAAGGCTCGAGAAGAAAAACAGCAGCTTCTTGAAATGAATAAAATAAATTTGACTCCAAATGCATTTTTTTTATTTTTAAATTTTAGCTTTCATACGAGCCAGGATCCAGAATCATGGTTTCACAGCCTGTAAGATGTTTCAGACAAGCAGGACTTTTCTCTAGGGAAAAAAACCCCTCCCTCTCTCTCCCAGGTACCCTCTGTAAATTAAATCCACAGCCCTGAGAACCTGGAATTGATGCCAAGCATTTTAATCTTAGCAAAAGTAAGCAATGAGCACAAATTTACATAAAGTATCTCAGTGTTAACATTGTAAGTGATGCCAAAAGTATATCACACAACTTTGGGTCTACTCAAAGCTTTCTAAGTGGCTGCTGCTGTTGTGCCAGGTCCTGGTTATGCTTCATTTTGGATGGTTGTAGGAAATTCTGTGGGGGGAAAAAAACCCCTCTGTGTTAGGGAAAGCCCAAAGGAAAACGGAATGAAAAGAAGGAGCAGGTTCTCCAAGGGCTGCTGAGTCTGGAGGTTTTCTCGAAGTCTTCCAGGGGGAGGGTTGGGAGCCTGGGAGGATGCTCACCGTCATTGCTGGGGCCTCCAGTGCTGAGCTCATGGTCCCAAATGGGTGGCATTTTATCTTCCCTCTGTTAATTATAGCTCTACTGCCTTTCAGACAAATAAAATTTACAGGCTATTGCTTCTAGGAATTATCCGTTAAGTACTTTCAAAGTGCTGTTCAGCCCCTGCGTTTTCTTACATGGGATCATTATCATCTGCAGGATGGTTATTTTGTGGTTGATTTGTGTAGAAAATAACCTTCCCTGCTTCAGCACTTTATATGCCTTTTTAGCAAATCTGAACACGTGGTGGTTTCTCTTATCTCGAGCTGGGGAGTTTTGCCCTTGGCTGCAAGTGTGGAGTGGACGAGGTCAGAGAGAGGGTGATGGTCTCACCTGGTGGTTGCTCTGGCTGGAGGTGCTGTCTGATGGCTGGGCAGGCTCGCTTTGCAGAGTTCCTGTGAAGAACTGTGGCTGAGTGATGCTGAAGGGGTTGGAAATTAGTGCCTGGTAGCTTGGTTTCAGCAGAGGAAGGGGAGCAGCTCAGCATCCTGCTGGAGGAAGGATGGTCCACTCATCCCTTCCTGAGGAGAACCCCTGAAGGGAGGAGGAATTGCACGTATTCAGTGCTAAATGGCATATGACTCAAGCAAAAAAAAAAATAAATTCACACCTCTTTATTAAATAGATTTATCTTGCTGCATTGGGGCCTGACAGCCACCACCAGATGCTCATCATCTCAGCTGCTTTATTGGATTCTGGGACATCCTCATAATTGCCATAAGTAGGAGATGATTCCCCAGCATCTGGCGTGTGTTAATACTGATTCAGAGCACTTATCAATCCACTTAAGGAAAGAGGGTACGTGCTTGGTGTGCAGTCAGAGACAGCCTAGCAAATTCAAAGGATCATCATTTGAATCTATTTTTTTCCATCAGATCGCTGCTGAATGACTGAGTCCTTCCCACCAGACCCTGCTGCCGTTTGAACAGTTAAAGGCAGGGAGGCATTGCCCAAATGTCATTCCCATTTCTGGCAGTGGTTAGGAAAGTGCTGCCCGATTTCCCCCCGCCTTGCCCCCAGGCTGTATTTCAGGAGCTGCTGCAGTGCTATCTAAGCACACGTGGCCTCTCAGCTCATGGAAAGTGCATTTAGCAGTTAAGGACCAACAGAAAACTAATTAAATAAATTAAAACTACATCTGCTTTATCTTTTTTTGGCTCGGGTTCAAACCTGTCACCTACTCCCTTTGAGGCTGGCTACAGATACCAATGAGTAGGACTGCTTGGACACTTTTTGTCTGGGCATCTTTTAACAGAGGAGGGAGCACTGCCTGGAGGTCTGCGGAGACAGGTGGGTTTCCCTGCTCACCGCCGAGTGAAGAAAAGGGGGGAAAAAGCTAGCTAAAAGCAGGTATTTCAAGAATTGCTTCAAAGGTGCTGTTTCCATTCCAGGTAGGAATAACAACATAGGGGTTAGGCAGTTTTTAAAATTTTTCTTCCCCACTTCCTTCCTCTGAGGAGCGTTTGGTCAAAGGAGAGTTCGCGCTGGTGTGTGTGCAGCAACGCTGGCAACCTCCCCTCTTCCAGGCAGAGCTTTGGAGGTGGAAATTTTCCAGGAAGGCAACAGCACAAAAGGCTCCGTTTGAACATGGGAATTAAATATTTCCCTGCATTGCTGCTGGTTGAGGAATGCTCTGGGTTTTGAACAGTACGGGAGGGCAGGGAAGAGGCGCTGGTCAGGCTTGCAGGGCTCCAGCGCTGTCTAGACCTCATAAACGCAGCGCCGTGCACCGCCCTGCCTTGAACTCCTGCCACGGTGTCTCAGCACGTCCTATAAATGGGAGCTGAGGAGCCTTCCCTCTGCCAAAGCCTCCGCCACGCTCATGAGACCCTAGTTCCTATTGCATTTGGCAGTTTGTCCCACCAAACGGGTGAACTTGCAGCAAGTGGTAGCAAAGCCCATCCCCTAAACCCACATCCCACTGGGCTTTTCCCGTGGGGAGCGGCTGCTTCTCCCTCCTGGCTAACAGAGATGTGGGGATGGGGGCTCCTGCATGAGGAACCTTGCTCCGTAGAGGTCATTTTCGGACCAGTGCACTCTCCTCGAGCCAAATCTCTGTCCAGTCATCTCGGAAAAGCAGCACTCCCTGCTCGAAGCCCATCCTGTTGAACATGACACTGTCTACACTACGTTGTAGCCACCGAAAGCTGTCTGTTCTTCAGATGTTTGTCCTCTCTGGCTCCACGAGTCTGTTGGCAGAGCTTGGCTGTGCAGAGTTGGTTTAGGTCAACCCTGGCGTTAGGATGCATTTCCTTCTCTGTCCTTTTCTCTCCTCTTTCAGGGATCAAATTTCTTGCAGCTAAGCATACCCTTGTCTCTCTGTGTTTCCCACTGAAGGCTGAAGCAGGGTTGGCCACCAAGCCAACCCAGCCCAAGTAATGAGCATCTTCCAGGAGGCAGAGGTTTTTCCCCAAGCCTGTGGTTTGAATAACTCGTTCTTAACAGCCTTGCACCTCTCTCAGGCTGCCCACAGGAGTGGGAAGGGCATCTCTAACCACTGGATGATGCCTCCTGTGAAGCCCATGGCAGCAGCATACCCATCAAAAGACAGTACGTTCCTGGGCAAAACTGTGGGCTGTAACCCAACAGGCAGAAGTGAAATCAGTGAAATTCTGCCTAGACTCATCCCCAGTGTCAATCTGAACTTTGGATTAACAAGCTTTTCAAACCTGCTGAAGCTTCTGGTTCCCAATATTTTTGCCTGTTGGACTGACACATCGTACGTGGATTATGTACACCTCGGGACCGACGTGTCAGGACCCATAAAAAAATCTTGTGGCTGTAGGAAAGGGCTAGTCCAACTTGTTACGGTGTTAGGTCTGCCTGCCCCAGGAAGGATGGAGGAGGTGCCCAGACTGAACAGGAGGATGGTCAGTTAGGGCCTCGCATCTCCAATGAGCAGTCACTTTTAATTTACATGCAGGGAAGCAGGCACAGAGAGCTCCTGTGCTCAACTCTGTAACAAATGCCGAAAAAACCTGCAAAGTCCTGCTCCCATTTCCTGCTCTAAATCCTGCACAACGGACCCTGATATCCAGGGCTGGGAGCCAAACGCTCTCGAGTCCATGGAAAGATTCCCCTTGACTTTAATGGTCTTTGCACGAGTGCCTGATTCCTTCCTGTTCACAGGCTCCCTTGGACTCGGGTTATGGAAACGACTGCAGATATGAAGGGCTGCCGTGAACTGTGCACCCTTCAAAGCAGCGCGACGGCAGATTTTGCTGTCTTCCCAGACAGTTGGAATGGGTTTCGTCTGACAAAAAATAAAAAGCGCCTGATATATGTTCTTCCGGCCAGCGCCGAGGCTACAGTGTGAATGAGTGTTTTAACAAAGACATTCGTGCCGCCGGGGTTTGTGGTCAGCTCGCTGGGTGCGGAGCCAAGCGGGACGGGGAGGGCAGGGAGCCCGTGTCCACACTGGCGAATCTGAACCTCCGCAGGTCTGACGTGCCAGCATCTCCGAGAGCTGCACTCTTGGGTCTCGCAGTGTCTAGGGGCTGGTTCGATTCCATTTCACTGGCAGAGATTAGGTCTTGCCCAATTTTGTCAGCGCTTTCTGGAATGTAAGGGTTTTGCCTCAGACTAGTACTGCTGCTGGCCACTGGCTCCCTTTGGGCAAGGCTGGAATCCAAAACTGCCGAGAGAAGGATGTGAGACCCCAGCTCAGAGATGCATTTGCTTAACCATGAAGATGTCTTGAAGGTCCAGACCCATTTGCTGTCTCCTGCCTGGACCAGGTGTCACACATGGGCCATCAGCCACCCCACATGATGGATGAAGCTGAAGGTGCTACCCCTGCGACTTTTGTGGCTTTTTTGTTTTGGTTAAAACC
>NW_009714345.1:5740-13718 GCF_000703405.1 Apaloderma vittatum | reverse complement strand
TTAAGGACTTAGGGGGCCAGTTAGCTCAGTGGGTTGAGCGTGGTGCTGACAACAATGACAACACCAAGGTTGCGGGTTCGATTCCCGCTCGATCCCCATGTGTTGCCTAGTCTAGTTGAGAGGTGGCATCCCTGTCCATGACAGGGAGGTTGGACTAGATGATCTTTAAGGTCCCTTCCAACCTTGGCCATTCTATGACACAGTTATGCTTCCCTGGCTTCCCCAGGCATTCAACATGTGTAAGTGTCTGTCCAGGGAGGGATCTTGGTGTGTCTGGCTGTGCAGGGCAATCTAGGGGTGCACATCGGGATGTCCTCACCAGCTCCCAGGACTATTGACTGGTGCCTGGAAGCGTGAGATCTGCTTTTGTCTAATCAAGGAGAAATAATAGCAAAGGGATTATTTAGTCTTTATAAAGCCCACAGACACCAAATCTGACTGTTAAGAGGACCAGTGACTTTCAGAGGGGATCTGAGCGTCTGGGAAGAGCAGAAAGTGTTTTCTGACACGGGAGGTTGCTGGGCTGCCTCTCGGGGGACAGGAGGCTGATGATGGTTGCTGTTTCTTTCTCCACGCCCTAGAAACTTTCTAGGTCTGATTAAGGGTTTAGGTTGTTCTGTTTTGCAGTTCCAACTCCGGATGGATTTTGCTGTTTCTTTTCTCTACACACCCAAAGAGAAACTGGGTGTCCGCACCCCTCACCTGCCCATCCCTCTCTCGTTGCACGAAGGTGACCCTGTTCGCAGCGTGGTCCTGGTGGCGTGGGCACAAATCCATCCCGCCAGTGGAACTGAGACCTCACTTTCACAGCTGCACATTCCTGAGACAAAAAGGGCAGCTCAGACTGTTTCATAGCAGAAAATAAGACCCAGGCACATTATGGGAAAGCCGTGTGGCTGTGGGAGCTGCTGGAAAAATCTGTGAGCAAGCTCTGTCGGGGTCCCCTCCTGACACCTTGATTTGGGGAGCACTCCCCCTCAGATTTCCAAGGTTTCAAATGTTCTCCCATGGGTCTCACTGGAGATGTGGCCATACGAAGACTCCTCGCTCAGAGACGTAAGAATTATCAAGTGCTGGCCCGGCTCTTTTGGAAGGATTATTTGCATTTTAAAGTCACTGTCTGCAGCCTAGGCTGATTGTTCTCTTGCAGAGGGAAATAGGCAGCAGAGTGAGATGTGAATGAAGTAATGAGTTCATCTCTCTGCAGTCTAGCCAGGTACACATTTTTTTTTTCTCCTAGAACTTAATTAAAATGCATATATCTTTCCTCATATTTTCATGCAGCTCAATGGCAAATAACGGTCAGTCTCGAATTACACCAACATTAACTTGTTTTCATGGCTGAAAAGGACAGATCCAAGGGCAGTTTCGTTTCCCTGCATCCAGTTACTCTGGGATGCGCTATCTCCAGCAAACAGCTAGAAACCCAGGTTTTGTAATCTGGGCCAGCAATCCCATGGGCTGGGCTGTGCTGGTGAGACGAAGATAGACTTACACAACAAAAAGTATATGCATTAGTCTGGGCTGGCTGATAAATCCTTACCCTACTGATACTCTTTCTGCTCTGTTTTACTGCTTTTGGCACTGAACACATGGACTCCGTCGTCTCTGGAGTTTGGAGCTGCCCTGGCTGGAGGAGCAGCCCAGTGGAGGACTCTTGGCTGGGCTCCTCCTGCTGTCTCACTGAGGAGAAAAGGAAAAAAAAAATCCAAGAAAGTTTGACTGAATAATGAGTTAAGTTTCTTCACTCAGTCACAAAACTGGTTATATTTAGCCAGAGAAAAACTAAATGGGAGCTGGTACAACAGAATAGTCTGTCCTGAAAAGGAAACCACTGGCTCCGTTGTGGGAGGGATGTGAAGTTGTTGATGCAATCGAGCACGCTGTGATCTTATGGCCTTCCATTCCACTGTGATTTCAGTTACTCCACACTATGACCACCACAGCCAGACCAGTCCTAATCTCAGCCCCGTTGGCACCAGTAGTTGCTGGGGAGCATGGCCTCGTAGCCGACTTCCCAGAGGGCTGATGCAGTCCCAGAGATGTCTTTGTGCTCCTTTGTGGTATCTGTCCAGCTTCGTTGCAATCTGCCAGGTTATTGGTTCAGAAATGGCTAGTTTTAGAGTGATGTTTTCCAAATTCAGCTCCTCTTAATATGGTGTTATTTTTTATTAGTATGAACTTTGCGGCATTGTGTTCTGCTTGAAATTACTGCTGCTCTAACGCGCCAAAGCTCAGGGCGTTTTTGTTCCATTTCCTCATCTTAAACCTGTCCAGTCCCATGAAATCAAAATCTAACCTGAAATACTCATATTACTCAAATTGCACTGCGGACGTGGGGAGCGAACACGCTTTGATGTGTTGCCAGGATGGTTGCGCTATGAGAGAAATTTATGCACTATGAGAGGGCCTGTGAGTCCAACACGACTCCACCGGTGGGTGGTTTGGGTCTCGGCCAAGGCAAGGAGGTTGGAAAGAAGCATGTGGCTTCCTTTGGGTGCTTTGTGGCTTGACCATCTGCAAGGAGAATGAACAGGCACCATCCCTTGCATCCACCCCCTCCAATTCAGCGCAAGTCTGGGAAAAGGCAGCGGTGGGTGCTGTGCGTGTAATAACGGCATCTGCACAACAAATGGTGCATCTCTAGGGCTTTCCTCAAAAAGTTGTGGCTCGACTGATGGGAGCAACAGAAGAGGCAACTGCAAGACCAGAGGGTTCAGAGAGCTTAGCTCGGCTGCCTGTTCCGGGGATGAGTTAATCAGCTTTAATACGTGATGTCTGCGAGGCGTCGTGATGAACGGGAGCATACGGAGGGGGAAGGCCATAGAGCGGAGAAAGCCTTGGTGATAGCGCACGAGTCCTTCTGGCGAAGCGATTTCTCAGGCTGTGATGGTGTCTTTCACATTAAGTGGCAGCTGCCTCATCATACGTGACATTTAATGGAGGATGAGAATGGTTTCGCTGTAGGGAACCGTTCTCTGGCTGCAAAGGAGGCACTGGGCAAGCTGGATCCAGCGCTGATTCTGTGACGGCCACAGCTCGCATCGTGCTCACAGTCGGAAAGGGAATTTTTACAATCAGATTCATATTGGATGCCTAATTGACTCATCATCCCCATCCCCCCCATGCGCAGACATTTGCTCTGCCCTGAAATGTGAGCTAAATGAGGCTGGCGAGAAATGTTTTCTGAATATAGCTGGCGAGAGAGAGGACTGAGGAGCGTGAAGAAGGAGGCAATTCGTGCCTTTTTTAAAAACAGGGGATCGCAAAAGACTGGGGGAAAAAAAATCCCCAACCCATACAAAAAAATAACAACAACAAAAAGAAGTTGTGGTTTGTTAAGTCAGTTTGCATTCCTGGAAGTTGATGACGCCCTGGATTAGTGTTGTTTTTTTAGACCTCTCGCAATTTTTTTAGGGGAGTTTGTCTGTAGTTTGGTTATGTGTGGGTAGAGAACCGGGGAAAATGCAGAGAGGGGAAAAAAAAAAAAGCTAAAAATGGACAGGAACAGGCTGGCTGCATATGCTTTTTTTAATTATTCCTTAAATAAAAAAAAATAAGAGCTCAAAGTTGTTGAAGATTTGGGTATGTGAGGGTGGAGCCCAGGCGTGGCAAAGGAAGTCAATCTTGAAGACCACATCTAATACAGAATCTTTTGTGTTTCACTAAACTTTGTGCCTCCTCAGCTACGGGCGAGCTGTTTCTCGGTTTCCAAAATAATCAGCCCAAACTTTTGTTTTACATCCCTTGGAAGCTGCTTTGCTCTGCAAAGAGGAGAAAGGATGCAGCCAAGCCATCCGCGATCAACGTGCTTGGAGCATGACGGTGCCGTGGTCTTGCAGGTCTTGTCTCGGTGCCACCAGGAAACTTGTTTCTCGTTGCTGTTCCATTTTGGTGTCACATCTGAGTCTGGTGTTTTTGCTTAGAAAACAGTCCTCTGCTTCAGCAAGTATTTGTCTTGTCTCCGTGTTACTCCTGCTTACGCCAAGCTAAGCCCCACACACCTCCACGGGGTGCTACTGCTTTGTGACTAGTCCAAAACGTGGAGGCTTAGCTCAGCCGGTCCCGAACGGGACGGAGGGAAGGTGGGGAGTCAAAGGGCCGAGGTCTCCTCCTGTTTACGTGAGTGTGTAAGAGCCAGAGCTTGTTCTGGCTCTTCTGCTAATTTCCTGATGGCTGCTCTGGATTTTTATTGCTTGCGCTAACAGAGAAGTCCGGGCGGCAGCTGGAACATTGAGAGAAAACTTTGAGGGGAAAAACACCCGTGTCTGAAGGAGGAATGACCCTGCTCGCTCTGCCCAGGGGTGCGATGCTTTCCCAGGGGCAGCAGCTCAGGCAGAGCTGGGGCTCAGCACCCCGAGGTGGCAGCTCTAAGGGATGCAGGTTCTGTCCCTGCCGGTTGAAAAACACCCGTTACATTCTCGCTCCAAGCTCTTCTCCAAGCTGAAGCTCTATAGATGTGCCAAGATCACAGTTTGGTGGTTTTTTTTCCTGTTACCAAAGCAGAGACTGATGTTCCCAGTAAGTGCATCCAAGGAGCCTGTTCTTTGCTCGTTGCTCCTTTCCAATACAATAAGGCCTTATTGGAAAGTTTCACATTAGCTCCCTTCCTTTTTTTTTTTTTCTCAGCTGGAACCTTCCTGTTAGAACATTAATATCCGTATTATTTTTTTTTCCCCCTGGCAGGTTAATTAATACTTGATTCATCACCTCAAAAGCTAATGGATATTTATCCAGATCATGAAGGAAATGAATGCCTTCTATAAATAACTGCAGCAACACTCGCTAGCGCTCACTGACAACCCGTCTTTATTTATGCTGCTTCTTCAGAAAACTCTGCTTGGCTTCAGAGGAGTTAATCCTAACCTTTTCCCAGGGATGGTTTTGCACTGGCCTGGCTCCGTGTTTTCCTGCAGGAGCTTTGCTTTGTAAACATGGTGCCTTTTTCCGAGGGAAAAGGGCAGCGTTTGTGGAGAGGGACCCAGAGAGCGTGGCGTAACCGCCCCAGCCTGGGCCAGCAAAAGCCATTTGAGACCTCGGGTGTTTTCATGGGCTGGGAGGTCTCTGGCGCTCTCTGAAATGTTGTTTCGTTTTGGATATTGAAAAAAAAAATATTGGAGAGCCTTTTCTGAGTTCCCATCTGCTTCGCATAAGGGGTGTTTATTGTCTTTGTCTCCAGCTCTCCAGCTATTGTCATCGGAGACCTTAATTGGGAGCATATTAAAAATCATGTCGAGTTTGTTGCTCACGCGTAAAGAATTAAAAAGCAATTTTTTACTTTTGCTATGAACTTGCATGTTCCTCCTGAGTGCCGCTCTGCGTCCTCGAGAGCGTCTGGCTGCTCGCTGGAGAGGAAAGTCCTTGTCTGTGTAGACTTCAAGGGCAGAAGTAACTGGATGGGTGCTGGGAAGCTGGATGAGGGGACCGAGGGGCACAGAAACGGCCTGAGACTTGCAGTGGATGCTGGAGGCCTGTTGTAATGTGGTGCCTTGGCTTTTCCTACAACCCTACCCCTTGGCCGCGGCTGCCTGTGGCTGGGTCTACAGCAGGTGTCACCACCTGCATCTCTGTTATGGCTCTAATCCTGCTCTCGTGGTTCCAGAGGGGCTGGGGCTGCCAGGAGCTCTGTGTGCTTGCCCAGACCAGGGTTGGAAAAGTACTGCTCACATCATTTCTAGGCTCCTGACCTTGCTGTGGTAAAACCCAGTGGCCAGCTTGCCCTGGGGTCTGCAGGGTGGACTTTTTGTGACTTCAACAGCAACACTTGTTTTGAGGCAGGATGAGGGGATCCAGATGAACTTGCTCCTCCTGCATCGCTCAGTCTCTTGGTTTTCATCGTAAGTGATGCAATTTGTGAGGCTGCCTCCAGGAAGCACGAGCCCCTGGAGTCACGCAATTGTGTAAAAATCTCAGCTTTTGTTCATTTTCCCATCCCTCATGAAAAAGCCAGCTGAAAGCTACAAAGGACTGGCTAGACATTTGCTAAGATTGTTTTAAAAATCTATGCTGCTTAAGATGAACTTACATTGGATTTTTTTTTTTTTTTCCCAGGGACACTGGGTCATGAATTTTTAATTCTTGATCTTGGCAGCACTGAGTGAATTAGAAACAGAACAGCTGATTTTAATGAGTGTAAGATTAATGCAGATGAGCTTGGCTGAAACTGCGATCTGGTTGAGGAGAGAGTATTTTCTCACTTCACCTACCAGCTCCCTCCTTGGTGGGTTATTACATTGCAAACATTCCTGTAGCAGAGCATATTCTCATCGCTAGTCATTACCTGGGAGAGAGATGCTCATTAAACAGCCCCATTCAATCAGGAAATTTTGCACATTAACCCTTGGTGGCTTCCCTGGACCCTTGACAGCCCAGTGTGGTGGATGTCGGCTCTTGAGTGTGGGAGTGGGGAATAAGGAGGGTGTGGATGGCAACTGGTGGAGGAGAAACCTCTCTTGACTCTGGGCCGGTGTGTGCTGGGTGGGAAGGAGAGGACTTTTGGCTGGTGCGTGGAGCTACCGCAGCTCCAAGCAAGGTCACGGTCTACACCTGGTGCCTTGGTGGAGAGGTGTTGTTTTATTCACTCGATAAAGTGCTCAGCATTTAGAAATAGTGGTTACCGATGCGAGTGAGCCGGTGCCCAGAACACTCCTGCACGGGGCAGAGCTCTCCCACTGCCCGAGTAACCGCAGTGCCTTCCTGCACACCTGAAATCAGGTATTCCTATAGCGAGGGATTTTATTACCACTTGAATCCT
Source organism: Apaloderma vittatum (assembly GCF_000703405.1). NCBI lineage: Eukaryota > Metazoa > Chordata > Aves > Trogoniformes > Trogonidae > Apaloderma > Apaloderma vittatum. The sequence goes on along the minus strand of NW_009714345.1, from coordinate 6,964 downwards.
GAGTCTGCTGCTAGCGGCAGATTTGCCTCGTTTGCTGAAGAACAAACCGGTTTCCCCCTTTGCTGAGCTTCCCACGGCGCCTCTTTGCTCACAATCCCTGCAAAAATTGGGCTGCCACCGCATCAGGAGACTGCCAACAACCGCCTCCAGGTGCGGCTGTCTTGGAAGGCGTTTAAAAACCCACCCTGAGCCCGTTTCTCCCCTCTAACCCACCCTGAGCCCGTTTCTCCTCCTCTGCATTTTTCCCAACACATTTCGCCCCCGAGCTCCCGGTGCCAGTTTGCAGGGACGGCCGGTGACACGGCCCGTACCAGAGCAACCTGTCCTCACCCCAACGACGTGCTTTGCTCGCTGTGCTTGATTTTACTCCCCTGCTAACTCTGTCATGCTGCTCCTATTTTTAAAACCAAGGGATAAACCCTCCTCTTTGCTGTGTCTCGCACACGAAGCGAGCGGCACAAGGTATTAAGTTGAGCACGTCTGTGCTTGACACCTGCCAGGCGGGTCCCAGCGAGGAATGCCTCAGCTCTTCTGTGTCGCCAGCCCCAAATCCCCAAATTACAGCCTTTCTTCTTCTTTCTCCACGGGAGATGCCTTCCTCAGTTGAAATGACAGGACCAAATTCCCTGCTTGATAGAAGGTTGTTGGGGTTTTTTTTCCCTTGATTTTTTTTTTTCTTTTCTTGCACTGAAAAGCAGTTCCTGAAGTGGCTTTAATTCCATCCTGATGCCAGAAAAGCAATGAGGGGATTCAAGTGCATCTGCCCTGCTTTGGTGCAGGAGCAATCATCAGCACCCCCCACCCAAGAGTGCTCCTGGGGAAAGCAGATGCCACTGAAATTTGCAGCACAGTTTTTTCCCCTTTTAGTACAGCAATTCCTTTTTATTCTTTTTTTTTTTTTTGCTGGGCTCAACTTAAAGTTTATGCTTTGTTTCTTTCTGAAGTTTTTGTAGGGCTTCTACTGCTGTGACAGGGATACCAGGGTGAACACTGGGATAAACACATCCCGAAATAAAGGGTTTGCCCATCTTGGTTTTAAAGCTGGTCTTGCAAAATGTTCAGAAGCTTTTCTATTTAGCCAGCATTTCTGTGTCCATAAATGGCTTAAACGTTCTCCAGTTATTGTTAGGGGCAATATCTGTGACTCCGTGGCTCTGATATTGCACGCTCCCCATGGCACTGCTCCACCACAGCCTCCCTGCTCCGAGCTCACCAGAACCGCTC
>NW_009714345.1:0-5721 GCF_000703405.1 Apaloderma vittatum | reverse complement strand
TGGAGGTGCTCCACCTGCAGCCGTGCTGCAGAAGAGCAGTTTCTCCATGCTTTCTCCTGAGGTTCCTTAACTGAATTTCATGCACATACCTAAAAATGGTTTTGTTAGACTCTTTGAATCAATTCCTTGAGGCTCAACCTCAGAATACATCCATGTACTCTCAAAAGCCCTCTCAGCATCCACCGTGTAGGGGAAAGGCTTGGTTTGCCCCACGGGTGCTGGCAGCATCCATGGTGGCGTGAGCTGGTGGCCTGTCCCTGGTTGGGGAACAGATTAAAATAACAACGCGAGGAGCAAGCGAGGTGTATTTGGTGGGTCTCTCTGCCTTGCCATCTCCTTGTGCTGCAAAAATAATGGCATAGGGGTGTGTGCCCAGCTCCTTTCCTAGCACCTCCTGAGCCTCACAGGGCACTGTCCCCTTCTGTTGCACGAGAAGGAAAATCCCCATTCTCCAGTGTTTGTCCTGGCTGCAGACGTGGCAACTTCAGCACGAGCACTTACGGGCAAGTCTCCAAGAACCATCCCAGACTTGCAGCACCCGAGGAGGTGAGAAAGAGGCAGAAAGCTGTGATTTGGTCCTGCTGCTCGCAGCGGGAGATGGCTGCAGGGACCAACCCCATAGCCACGGGAGAATTCAGGTTTGAGCTTTGTGGCTTCGTCAGGTCCAGACTTTGAACATTGACTCTGCTATCTACGTAACGAGACGAGACCAGAAGGAAGCTATCCCAATAGCTTCATGAGGCTGGCTGGGCTCCTGGCGGTGTCTTCCCTAAACCAAAAAGCCCCAACCAACCAAGCTTCTGCCTGGAACTGTTTGCTTTGGATCCTTATTTACTGATTTCTTTTGACACCCATCTTCCAGCAGAATTATGGGCAGAGCACTGCAACATTGCCTGTGCCATCTTAAAATACTTTATGACCATTGTGATTCTCATCCTTACAGCACCTTTGACAAGAGAAGCAACAGTCAGGTGCCCATTTTACAGCACCATGCACCCAGCACTGATGAAAAAGAAATCCTTAGCACTGTTGCCTCTGGACACAAAATAGGAGTGTATGTGAGTTGCCTGTATCCAGGCTTGTTGCAATGAGCTCAAGGCGGTGCAATTATTCTTATTTTAATGCTCGTATGTGATTTAGAGTGACTAATTGCTGAGATGTCAAGGAAAGCAGGGGCTTTTTCACATTCTTAGCTTGTGATTCAGTTATCAACTGCTGTTACCTTCACACCTCTGGCAGATCAAGAAAAGACCACTGTCGCCAAGGAGAGCTTAAATATTGTGATTAAAAAATTCCAGTCTCACATAGTCTACTCAGATGTGCAGGCAGAAACCTTTGCAATTAGATTCCCTGAGTGCTGGCAGGAGGGCAGAAGTTCTTCCTTTTTTCTCTTTTCCATGACTGTATTCTTCTGTGATTTTAGAGCAGCAGGGGGATAAAAAAAAAAAGCGCCTGTTTGATTTTCTTCATTATGCTAAGCCTGGTTTTACTTTCTGATTGCCAAACATGATAAATAGAACAGAGATTACCAAGAGATTTTCAAAGATTTGCTTTCAAATTTTATTTTTGCTGAGCCTCATTAAGCCTGCAGGTTTTATCTGTACTTTGTTCCTGCGGTAGAGTAGCATTGCCGTATACTAATAGCTGTATTTTTTCATTTGAAATTAAAACCAGATAGAGGCTTCCTATGCTTTGCTTTCAAATCCTATTTTAAAAAGTATTGATCATGTGTGTGTTGTTTTTCTTTTCCTCTGACCCTGCTGGCTCTGTAAAGGACAGTCGCTAATGAAATGCTTGTGGTCCTGGCTCTCTGTGCATTGCTGGGTGTGGGTTTGTAGATTTAGGGACAGATTTTAGAAGGTATGATGTATAAATAAAAGAAAAATGTGGTTTTCAATGGAGAGCAAGAAAAAAAAGATTTTAAAGCAGGACCTCTGCAATTAGGGAGCACGGAGCAGCTTGGAACTGATAAGACAGCCTGTGATGTGCCTAGGTGCATCTTTCAGGAGTTAAGTGCTGTTGAAAGATCTCGTCCTTCATGACTTTGGGAGAAACCCCCCCCCCAAAAAGCCACCCTAACATACCCGATGGCATTTCTTCTGCCAGAGCCCAGAGAACTGACCCACCTTCTGGGTTTTCCAGGTGTACATCTTCCTCTTTCCACGCCCATCCTGAGCCCACAGAGGTCTTGGGGCAGCTTGAAGATGTGCTGAGAATGTCTCCTTATGCCACCTACCCGATGTGGGAAGCAGCTTCCTCGTGTGCATTGGGACGGTGTGACAGTGCAGGAGCTGGCTGTGTCCTCCCAGTGCTTGGGGAAGGTGCTAGAGATGACAAAGCCAAGGCACGTTTCTCTGTTGAAGCCCTGTCTTGTTAACACAGGGATGGGAAACGTGGGTGCAAAGAGTGGACAGACCACTCCTAGGGTGCCACTACAGCAAGCCCAGCCCCACTGGGAGCATGGAGCTGGTGTAAAGGGCAAGTCCTCCACTCTGAAACCAGCCCAGACCACTCCTAGGGTGCCACTACAGCAAGCTCAGCCCCACTGGGAGCATGGAGCTGGTGTAAAGGGCAAGTCCTTCCCTCTGAAACCAGCCCAGACCTGTAAGACCCAAGGTGCTCCTCTTGATGTCCTCCTCTAGACGTGACCCCAGGAGCTTTGCTTGAACTGGAAAGCAGCTCATTCGAAAAGGTTTGCTGTAGTTCCTCCAGACCCACTCATCAAGCTCTAATAATAACTTACTGCCTTTCTATTTTTAAATGAGAACAGTGGTGAGGAACTTGTCTCACACAGCTGAGGCTACTGCAGCCCCGGTTCTCCCACCCCATGGCTCTCACCCTCTGCCATCGAGCTGCCCTGCCAGAGCCCTGGCAGCCTGCCGTCGGGCATGGGAAAGGGCATTTCCCAGGGCTCTGGTCTTCAGATACATATTATCTTTTTAAACTTTGTTGACAAGGGAATATTTTCTACTTAAAAAAATAGGGCTTATTTTCGTAGCAGCTCGTAGCCCACTCTGTAAAACAAACATTTCCCGAGCGCTTGGTGTTTCAGATGACGTTATTGTTACTGGAACGTCAGCGCGAATATCAGAAAACGTATTTCTTAGTGACGCCTAGGGATTTTGTGCTGCCTGTCTCCCAGCAGCCAGATGTGACCCAGAGGGCCGATGGATCCTTTTGGCCGAGCCAGCTGGTTGTGGGCCCTGTTGGAAAAACATCTGGGTTTCGATTAGGGTGCTGTAGCCCAGGGCTAGCTCTTGCCCAGGCTGCACGCAGGCAGGGAGCATCACTCCGCTGCGGCCGGGTCAGCGTGAGCCAAGGCTCAAGTCAGGCTGAAGCTGCTTTTGCTGGTTCCAGTCTCACGGGGACTGGACATCTGCAGCTCGTTCTGGTCCTACTCCCAGCGTTGCGTCTGTTCCCCTTCCTGACAGTGCTGGGCCCTGGGCCGGCACTTCTGGGAGAAGATAGAAAGAGTTTTTCCTCTAATACATCCTCTCACTATCTCTGCTACATGCAGGATGCCAGATTTGATGAAAATGCTCTGAGCTGCTCTGACAAATCCTCGGTTCCTAAGTAGATAATAACCAGAAAATCTTCCTAAATAAATCCTGCTTTCGGATCCATGCCCACACTTGTTATTCTTTTCGTACCAATTAAGTGCGCCTTCCTGCCCTGAATTGGGGCACCCTCAGCCCCTTGAAGTAGGAAAGGGGCCCAGATTTGTGGCTCCTCATGTCAGCTTGGGACCAGGTGGGGTTTTACAAGTGTTTAAAATTGAGAGTCTGATTTGGCATCATTAATGCACAAGTGACCAGAGACACTCTCCCCATCTGAGCGGGGATTCTAGGTTGCAGATAGCTGCAATCCCAAACTGCAGCAGAAAGTGCTGCGATACCTTTTTTTTCACTTTGGTAGCGCAATGAAGCTGCCACATGAATCTGACCTGGAGGAGAGAAGAGGGATATATTGGAGTAACACCCGTTCACTTCTCCTCTCTCTTCCTTCAGTACGAAGTTGATACACTTGCTAGAGACACCCCCCTGGCAAAGGGCAGTCTTGGGCTCCATCTGCCCCCAAATTCAGATTAGGTCTGGTGCCACTGGCACATACTGAGCAAGAAAAACTTCCTCGGGGAGGTTAGCCATGGACACGTTGAAGAAGTGTACGTCTCTGCTGACCCGTTCACTTCTCCTCTCTCTTCCTTCAGTACGAAGTTGATACACTTGCTAGAGACACCCCCCTGGCAAAGGGCAGTCTTGGGCTCCATCTGCCCCCAAATTCAGATTAGGTCTGGTGCCACTGGCACATGCTGAGCAAGAAAAACTTCCTCGGGGAGGTTAGCCATGGACACGTTGAAGAAGTGTACGTCTCTGCTGGTGCTGGTTGCTGCATTCTGATGGACACCAGCCACGTCCCCAACATCTGGGGTCCAGCTTGTTGGCCTCCTTCTCCCATCTGCAACCCTCGGCGTGCATCCAAAGCCGTTGGGCTGTAGGACAAGGATCTCACTCATAAGAGCGGCAGCGCTGCCACCTCCAGCACAGAGCAGCCCTGCCTGGGGGCTGAGCTCTCTGCCAGCGGCCAGGGCCTCTCCCAGCTGGGCAGAGTTCTCTTGGGAGCCGAGGCTTTCCTTTGGATGGATGCCTTGCACAGAAAATTGGAAATAATCTGATAAGAGCTTCTGCTGCTGTTCTAAATTTCCCCTAAGAAAAATTCTCCCTGAGCAGCAATTTTTTTTCGGAGTGACACAACATTGCCTGATGAGTTTTCCTCAGATTCAGCCCAGCCTTTTAGGATCCTCTTCATTTCCCACAGTTTTGCCTCTGGAGCTGGTGGTTCCATGTGGGGAATACTCCTCCCTTGCTGATGCTCATAAACCACAGCCCTGGGACAAGGGTATCGCTGGCATCCTGGTAGTTACTCCTGGCTGGGAAATTAAAGGAGTAAATTGGTCTTGCAGCAGAGTCCTAAATCTTTTCCAAGCTGTGCATGATTGAGTCCATCATTGCCCTAATTTCTCCTTAGTGCTGTCTCTCTAATGCAGGTATCACGCCGTGATAACACAGGAGCAGCCACGCTGCTTTGGGAATAGGACTTAAGTCCTGACAAGAGGTGGGCTGGGATGCTCGATCTGCCCACAACAAAGTGCTGGGCCAGGAGCATCCCCTGGCAGGACATTGGAACAATCTCGAAAGCTATTTTTTAATGGAGCACTTTCTCAGGCCTGGGTCCTTATATTCCCAGCAGGTATTTTGCTCACGCCCTTGCTCCAAGACTTCAGCTCACCCCCCACCCAGGGCTCGGTCCCAGGGATACCCTCCTGTCCAAGCTATCTCAGCCTGGAAAGTGTCAGGGAAGGGAGACCTTGATGCCAGAGCTCAGAGAAATCCAACACAGAGTCACTAAAATGATGAGGAGACTGGAGCATCCACGGTATGAGGAAAGGCTGAGGAAGCTGGTTCTGTTTAGTGTGGGGAAGGAATCCCATTGATGCTTACAAATATCTAAAGGGGGGGGTGTCAGGAGGGTGGGGTCAGACTCTTCTCAGGGGTGTCCAGTGACAGGACAAGGGGCAATAAGCTGGAAAACAGAAGATTCAACTTAAACATGAGGAGAAACCTCTTTGCTGTGAGGGTGACAGAGCCCTGGCACAGGTGGTGGAGTCTCTTTCTCTGGAGACATTCAAGTCCCTCCTGGATGTGTTCCTGTGTGACCTACCGT
>NW_009714344.1:57593-74273 GCF_000703405.1 Apaloderma vittatum | reverse complement strand
CTCCCAGTTTAGTGTCATCAGCAAACTTGCTCATTTAAAAATGAGCAATTTATTCTTCCATCCATTAGCGAGGTCAAAGGTAATTGCAAAATCTAGACAAGCCACCAGCCCTCATGGGTCATGCTCCCTGCTTTCTGCAGCCAGCAGCGCCTACATGTTTGATGGGCTCGGGATCTCAGTCAGCTTCCCTGGGCTCTCTGGTCAGAGTGATGTGGTGCGTTTGGACAAAGGCTGACCAGGGACAAATGTGGGTCTCTGGGTCTGCAACTGGACACTGTTATCCACCCTGTTCCTTTAGAGGCTTTGGCCCCTTCTGTCTCTATGTGACTGGCATCAACTTCTCCCAACAGCAGTTCTGTAGTCCTGGAAAAGGCCACTAGTGCATCCACGGATCCCTCACACAAATAGGAACTCCTAGAGATGAGAATACGCATCAAGAAGATGAGCTCGTCAGACCAAGGTCCATCTTCCCGCGGATCACAAAATAACTGGAGCTCAGGCCTCTCCTCTAGACAAAGTGTTGCTCAGCTTTACGCAGTTGTTGGCCAACCAAGGTACAATAACTTGGCAGTCGGTAGGAAACGCGTTGTTCCGGCACCGTGCTCTCTCTGCCCCATTCCAAAAGTAAGGAAACGGTTGACTTAAATATGCCAGTGGTCTATCAATTCAGCACAACTAAAACTTCCGAAAGGAAAGATTTCTAGGCTTAAGCCACATACAGTCTTTAACCTGGCCTCTCAAACAGGCTAATTCATTTATAGCAGGATACACTTCCTGCCATAAAACATCCCTATGCAGAAAATATTACGAACTTCCTTCAAAATCTATATTTAAATTGGAGTGGTAACACACTGCTGACAGTGCTGCTAATATTCACTGCGCATTAGTGACTTTTAAAGGTGCAGACGCTACAGCACGGCTTTCAGTTATTTTGTCTGCAAGTTTTCCTCCACCACCATCCAAATGCTACAGACGCTACCTGTCCTGGTGACTCAGGGCAGTGAAGTGGATACAATCTAAGGAGCATGAATCATCAAGAAGAGCTATTTAAACCACGTCTAGCATTTTGATAATAAAAGTGTATCACCCTTGTCAGCCTGGAATGCTCTTTTACAGCAGACAGCACGGGAGGATGAACCAGGCAAAGAGCCAAGTTCTCTCTACAAAACCTTTCCGATGGTTGCCTTGGTGACCACAGGGACTGGAATGTATCATAGTCCCATCCAAGTGACACAGTTACCCCACTCACCTGCATGGACATGGGAACTCCAGAAAGAACCACTCTGTTCTTTTCTTGGCCAATGCAGTAAAACCAGAGAAGTCTACAGTCTCTTTAAGCAGAACCAGGAAAATCCTGTTTCCTGTAAGATGCTCTTGGCCCAATGAACAATAAAGCATTATTAAATTGAAGATACTGAAGCTGCTTGGCTGTGGGAATAAGGACCTGAGCTCCAGCTTTAATTCTGGAATTCTGTGCCATGAACAAGAATGAACCCCTAAATGTCTGTGACTCAAATTTTAGGATAATTTTATTCTCCACAGAACACCAATGCCACAGTAGTGGTGTTTCGGGGAAATATGTGCAAAGCCAATGCAATATTTTCCAGCATGGCCTCTCTAACAAACGAACGCATCAAGGTCCACAGTGTGAGCCTGAAAGATAAATGTGCTGAGCCTCATCTTCAGAATACAGATCTCCAAAGAGCATCTTCTCCATTTCCCCTAGTAACTTCAAACGTAACACTCAGAGGGGGAGAAAAAAAAGGCAATGCTATTACAATTTTGACGACTATGACCTTTAAATGTTTAACTAGCAATCTATTCTTTGCAGTCAAGATAAAGCAGCAGGTGATTAGCTTCACTATGAGTCACTATGCCCCTGTAGTGCAATAATTCAATTAGACACTTTAACAGCCTTCAGTTTTGTTTGGGATCTGCTTACTAGAGCTATAGTCCCCTAGCTACAATTTTGTTTTGCCTCACAAGCTAAGCAGGGTCAGCCCAGGTCAGTGCTGGATTGAAGTAGAGGTCTCGTAGAAAATCCCAGATGCTGCAAGAAACGGGGCTGATATTTCCGGAGGAGGCACTGCAAGCGAGAGCTCTGGGAGAAGGTCTGGAGCCTGTGCCTGGATACAAGCAGCAAACTTCAAGTGAGCTACAGCCCAGACCCTGACCTCTCCTACTCGCTGATCTCAGGATACACATATTTCATTTTCTCAGGCTATCCACTATCCTCCAGCTAAACTGGACACACTATTCTTCATTTTCTGTTGTACTTGCTGTGAATATACTCTTAAGGGGCTGTCTCGCATCTCCAGAAATGGCTTCAATGCGGTGATGCATGAACACCCACCCACCTTCACCTTCTGCCCGATCCACTCCTCAACTGGTGTTTAGGGTATCAGGAAATAGCTGAAGCAGCTGAATTGAATTTCCTGTGTAATATGTAATGAACAACTTCCACTGTCCACCTGGATTTTAGAAGTTGTACAGGAAAGTATCTGTAAGCTGGAACTCTGTTCTTGACAGTCAAGGCTGTTGCCCCTCTTCCAGAGTAGCTTCTTTTTCCCTCAACAGCTTGATAAGCAATTCTGAAAAGGAAAAACATATTTCCCTCCTCCCCACAGCTGAGTCAGCAATGGCAACAGCAAACACGCAGTGCCTGTGTGTGCCCTGTTGACCGCTGGACCTCTAAAATTGTTTCACTTTCCCTCAGCACTTGAGTTCTTGAAGCCCAGGCACAGACACTATGTACCTGAGTTGTGCTCACAGGACCAGTCCACGATTTCTGCTCACAGTCCAGAGGGTTACCAGATCAGGAAGGGTAAATGTTGTTTCCATCAGCCCATGGCCAAATACGTTTACTGAGAAGCTACACAAAGCATCTCCTGTCCTAAGCCTGCACTGTGGGGCACACAGGTTAAGTTTAAAAATTTACTTTTGTAAGCTTTAGCTTAAAAATTACCTTTGGTCACCCTTTACTGATCATTTCATAAAGCTTAGGAAACTGTTACTGGCTGTAAGCTAATAGTTCTTTACCTCAGACAACATCTGCTCATGGGTTTTGATCCAGACTGGGTTCAAACTCCACTGCGATCATCAGTCCATAAACAAACTACAAGCTTTCACAGAGAAATTAAACACTTTTATTCTACAGTAGGTAGCTTGACCAAAGCCTTTTATTATGTACTCTTCCACTTCTTAAACCAAGTGTTCTTCACTGAGGAAAGGGTTATTTTTATCTCATACCTACCCTGGTTATATTTATAAGGCCATGTTTAGAATGTTTTTTTAATCCAGGATTAGACTCACCAAGAGTCTTATCCACATATCAGTTGGGTTTGCAAGGAAAATACTTGCACCATAAGCTCCAGCATGTATGCACACAGCTTCATTAACGTAAACATATTCATCCCAGTAAAACCTGCATTTTCATTAGGTGTTGCACTGCTGTTCACAGAAGTGTTAAAGCAGGGTTAGTGCCTAATGGGTCTAACGTCATTGTGACACAGGGAAGCCCTAATGAGGGTTTTGCAACACTGTATTGCAAAAGGGCTCCAGGGCCAGTTACAGCAGGAAGATTTATATCAGACATCTGTACCTATATGAATAGGAGATGTTTGATTTTACAGGGTAAAAAATGAAACTGCAGCCTCATAACAGAAAGTGAACCCGGACAAAATAAACTAATCTTACAGCAAGAAGATAAGCTGGCAAAAAATAAAAGCTGGTGAAGAGTAAAGTCATGTATCAACCTTGTGACTAGAAAGTAAGGAAGATGCAAACTATTTGGCTTCTGCCTAAGTCCAAAATCTCATATTTCTTTACAAGAAGGCCTTCAACTAAGACTCTTATCTTCTATTATCATCTGGTACTTTGGTTTGCACAATAACAGTAAAGGCACAGCATGTAGGCACCACGATCTCCTTCTGTTTCTAACTCTTCTAAAATCACTTTCAATGCTTCAACCTCTCAGCACTCCTACAAGAAAAACCTGGTGAGTTGCCAGAAGAAATCAAAATGCTCAAACTTCTATGACCTGTGCAGAGCTGAGAAGCTCTTCTACCTACAAGATTTCATCTCCTCAACAGACACCAGCCACCTCTGAGATGGCATTAATGCCTCCAAAACCTGAACCGGTGATGTCTGGAGATTTCTGCCAAAAAGAGGTATGCCACAGGTGTCACAAGTGGAGGTTTATGGGGAAAAAGTCAGAATAAAGCATATGTTTAACAGCTGGGCTAGGAGAGGCCACGAACCTTGCCTTTTTAGAAGCAATGTGGTCTCCACACTGCATCTCATGTCCCAGGAGCGTGGGAGCAGATAATGTCCCTGTCACGGCAGTCTCGGCTCAGTGTGCTGTAACTCAAGCAGCTCCTGCCTCTGGTGGGTAAGACAAAACACTGTCAGGCTGATAAAAGACACAGGTTGTGCTCTTGTATGCTCAGCACATGGGAAATGGTCCTTGCCATCAAGGAACGCAAGTGACTGACATTTGGTCAATCAGTTCTGTATTAACATGCAGCCAGGGACCTGGTAACAAGAACATTTTTTTTCCCCTTCCTGATTTGATAGAAGAGACATTGAAACATGTTTTAATCTGCAACATAGACTGATAAAACCAGCTGCCCAACAGACAATCTCTTTCACGAAGGCTTAATTCTCCTTGGAGAGCTTGAGAGCAGCTTTACTGACTACTGGATAAGTCATGTTTACAGCAGATCCTCAGAGCTGCTCAGCCTCCTGGATGAATTTAGACATCAGACCAGAGGGTAGATTTGCAGTGGTAATTAGCACAGGAGACGATGGAGAGGCAACGGAGAAGAATAATTCAGTCTGTGTCAACATAAGGGCAAGGTCTGGGGGGCTTGTCCGAACTTCTGGGCAGCTCGTTGGGAGAAAGGCATGGAAGGATGAAGTGAGGGGGATCTGCACTCCGAAAACCCAACTAGTCCCCACAGACCAGCTTGAGCAGCTTTAATCAGCTTTGCAACTCTTCTTCCTTCCCCATTCAGGACTTTTTTTTTGTTTTGTGTTAAAATAAAAGGCAGGTAGTGGGCACCCCTGACAGCCAGCACTGCTGCGTTGCCACAGTGGCTGTAACAGCATATGTATGGTCTGTTGGTAGTCAGAGTATTTCCCCACTACTGCCTTTCTGCTAACGAGTCAGCAAGTGCCCTAAATAACACGCCACCAGCCCAGTCAGGCTTGTTACTCTGCAATTGCACCCCAGAGCAGAGCAGATGGGAGAGCTCCTTTTGTACCAGCTGGATTCAACCCTGTTACCCTCTAAAGTCACTCCCAGCAAGAGCAACGCGGGTAACTCCAGCCACCGTCTGCACAGAGATCAGCATCACCATTTCTCTCTTGGACAGGCCATGTCAGCATCAAAACAAAACAGAGAAATCATTAGACAAAGACAAGAAGATATAAATATCAGATACAAACAATATAGATATAGGCAGACTTGCTTAAAACCAGAACTGGGGTCAGAGGGAGGCCAGGAATCATCAGGCAATGCAGCTCCTTCTGGGTTCTCCTGATGCAAAACAGAGCCACAGCATCAATGCTCGTACATTCCCTCCCAGGTGCAAAGAGACTAGAGAATTTGCTAGATGAGTTTCTGTAGGGCTGGTTTATGTGTGCTTCTCTCTGTTCCCAGGAACTAAGTATCTTCCTTTTTTTAAGTCAGTAAGAACCTGTTACTGGCGTTCCAGCTGCAGAAAAAAAGCAGTACCAACAGTGCCAATACCGACACATACTCCTCCCATTACTCCTAATATGTTCTTACTCCTGGAATTAAACTAGCGGACGCAAGTCCCAAGGTACACAGTAAGTGCACACTCAAGAGCACAGAAACAAGCAAAAAAAAATCATTTACTTTATGGAAATAAGGAATCCAAGTACTCATATTCCTTAGACTCTAATATGTAGAACAACACATGCGCAGATTCCCAGAAGAGCTATGGGAAGATCAGCTAAGAGGTGGACAGATCTTCTTGCCATATGTATTTATTGACTTTCTGAAAATGGAAAATGTGCATTAATTCGCGAAGTAAAAAGTGGTTCAAGAAAAGAATTAACACCACAAGTAAAAGGAGGAGTCCAGACTCAGCCTGTTTCCAACTCCCAACCTCTCCTTTTTTCCACTTTCTAAGGTAATTCTCATCCCTATCTCTGTCTGGTTGAAACAAACTACTGCAAATCTGACCCAGGAGACAGTCTGCATACTGCTCCCATTTAACAGAGGCCCAGCAATTCCTGAAAAAAAAAGCAGGGCTAAGAATAAATCCCAGTGGCCAGAATAAGTACATGAACTAAGTACAAGGCATGCATAAGAAGATTTATTAGGTCTCACGCTGTAACAGCACCGTGAATCATAATGATGCCCTATTTACTATCCACATAACACCTTTAGGTCTGTGATAAAAGTTCACTTGGCACAGAAACATACCATGCAGCATTTAACCTGCAGCATTTTACCTCCCAATTCACAGGTGTTAATCCAAAAATTGGCTACTTTGGTGGAAAAAAAAGATGGAGCAGTCCCGCAGCGCCTCCAAGTTGGTGAGCACATAGGGCTGACAAGCGATTCACAAGGCTGAGACTGCCCCACTATGTCCAGTAAGTTCAGGATACACATTAGACACGTAAGTCGATGATCACAGGTGTGCTAAGAGCAGGTAATCTCCAGGAACTCCTATTTAGTTTTGAAACCTGCACTCCATAAGCTTCTGTCTTGCTCTTGGTGGAAGCACCACCACCACATAATTTGATCTAAAGAGATAGCCACATAGAATCACAAAGGCTGGAAAGGACCTTCAAGATCATCATTCAACCTATAGCCCCACACCACCCTAACACTAAAACATCTCCTGAAGTGCCGCATCCATCCATCTGCAGTTCACAAGCAGATGCTCCACTTAATGCTAACACTGGTGCTGGTTTCTCTGCTAGGAGCATGTCTCTAGTAAGAAAAGGATGGTAACCAAATTTATTTGCACAAGGTTTAGGTGGACTTTGAAGGGGGAGCAATTTCAGTCACTGCTGGTGTGCTCCCAGTCATGACAAAGTACAGCTAAGGACCCTGCAGCCATGCTTCATCTCCTAAGTCACTAATTTCCTGATAAATCATAAATGTGCATAAACAAAAGACAAGACAGCAAAGCTGTAATTGTTGTTCCCATCCAAACACATCTTGTGTCTCCTGACCCTACATCTCAGTTGTAGGAACTGATTTGAGATCGTTAGGAAAATAAACATCAGTTCCAAGGTCCATGTATTTTTCCATGCTGAAAATGGTCCCTCCAGGGCTGGTTCAGACACAAACTACAGAAGGTGAGGAGCATCCCAGCTAATGCCCAGGGATGTATTCACATTCCCTGCATGATCCTTAGTGCATCTGCCTACAGTATCTCTTATTTCATAACAGTTCCTCTTATTTGTACAAACCTCGTTCAACCTCTGTTTGCCAAGGACAAACAAACCAGGGCAGAACACCACAGTGCTCCCGACCAGCTCTGGCAGAGTCTTCCCTTTATTTCTCTTGTTGTAGAAGAGATATAGGGTGACCTGGTCACAAGCGCAGTCGGGTAAAATAGTCGTCTCCCCCAGCATGCAGGGCAGGCTTGGAGGGACCATTTATGCTGGAAACTTCCAGATGCTGAACAGGAAGACAGGCCTGAGAGCGAGAGGCTGGAAAAAGGCGAGGGGGCTTTGCAATAATCCTGGCTCTGCTGTGCATTCAGGATTATTGATTATCCTCTCCTAATCCCATGATTGAGTGCCCAGGGCAAAAGAAAAAGAAGTTTCATATTATATACAGATAGATAGCTATTTAAAATCATTAACAGAGATTTGTATCTCTGAGCTAGTCTTCTGTTCTCTGGGGACAGACAGCTGCGTAGCAAGAGGCTGAAAGCTACAATAAAACGAAGAAATGAGCTTCAATAAATCATTAAGCTAAAGCTCATGATGTTTATCTGGAATGTTACGTCCCCACAATCTACAAAAGCAGATGTATAACTTTTGGTTTTTCTTTTATCAACTATTAAACTGTCATGTAGCTGGTACAGATGATTGAAACTTCTTTTTATAAGCACTGAGTATCAAGGACTGCAGTTTCTTGTCACGGAAGGGATACTTGCATGCCAATCCATATCGAGCAAGAGGAACTGGAGATAAAATACATGGAAATAAACCTTTGAAGGAGAGGCTGTTCACCTTTTGCTGGTGTTCTGGCAGCTCTGTGGGATCATTTTTACAAGTTCTGCTCCATCTTCCCTCATTTATTCTTCTTCCTGTACACCCAATTCCTACATTTCCAAGTGTATTATATATCCAATGAGGCAGCACAAGAACTGGTCCGAGGCCCCCAGCAGCACAGGCAAAGCCTGCATGGCCAGGGCCCGTGTGCCCAAGGCAAGAGGTAGGGAAGGGGGGCTCAGGCAGAAAGGCTGGAAGAAGGCAAACCCATTTCAAGAGCAGAAGGAGGTTAGGAGGTCAGCGGTTCTTACACCCTCCCCTTGAGAGCAGCGCTGCTCCTGCCCCAGCCAGCCTCGCTCGCCCTCCAAAGCCCCAGAATCGCTGGGAGACGGGAGCGCCAGGGCTGGGGCTCCGCTCAGCGGGAGCAAGGGTGGGGAAGGAAAGGACGGCCCTAGAGACACCCCAGCAGGGCAGGGGGCCAGCCACTGTGTGGAGACGCTGACGGCAGGTGCGGACAGTTGCGCCATCGACATCATTCCCCAGAGGCTGGGGCAGGTGGTGCAAGAGGGGCAGCTGCAGCCTGAGGAGGCACGCTGCCGCTTTTCCACGGCTCACCAGTGGTCAAGAAAGGGGACTGGCAGCCTGGCATCAAGAGCAACACCTCTGCACGACCTCTCTGTCAAAAGCTCAGAACTCTTCCTACTTCAGGTAGCTCCCTAAACACTGCTGACATTTTCCAGCCTTGCTCTGTAACGCTATACGGACACAGACCCTTCAGGTCTTTTTCTGGAGCTCTACTGTAGCCACCAGCACAGTGGGAGCAGAAATCAGCCTTACAGGCTTTTCAGGGATCCAACCTTGTCTTCTGGTTTTTTTCTTTAGAAGAATAGAGTAGGAAAGCTTTCTGCTCCCTCAGGCTTGACATCCAAAAATTAGCATTTGTTTGTTTTACAGAATGGGACTTGCTCTATCCAATTTAGACCAAATCTTAATCTACAAACAAGAGCAAATAAATACTGAAATTATGACTAAAGGGGATTTCAAGAGGCCTACACTTTACTGTGTTTTTTTGAGTTAATACAAATAAAGTCCTGCCTTTATTCTACTGTGTCTCCTGCTGGCAAGAATGCAAAATTTGAAGGTGCTGTTCTGCTTTTGTCTGCTGCTGCTGTAAAGTGTAACTGCATGTTCAATCCAGCCTGGAAGGGCGGCTCTTTAAAAGCTAATTTGAAGCATAGTTTCCAAAATCCTGACTGTTCGAGTCCGCAAGCAAATCTCTCTACTGTTCTATGCAAGCCCTCAAAATTAATGCTATGCTCAGGTCCTTGAAGTCCACTAAATTAACAAGCTCTAGCCCACATGACTAAGGTTCACTGAAGTTCAACCCCAGCTTATGTAAGAGACAGAATTGGTGTGTTTGCCTTTAAAAAAAGCCACCAAGATAAATACTAGGGTCAGCAAACATGCTGTGCAATATTTAACGAGAAAAAGCTGGGGCCTTAACAGGATTTGCAGCCTAAAACTGCTCCTGAAGGCAACAAACATGACATGATCATTCTGACAGCTGTGACAAATTAGGTTTCATTTGCCTGAGAGCCAGCCATGTTCATTTAACTGCAATTACTGGCACATCATGATCCCCCACATCGGAGAACGCACCCAGCCATCCCGCCAGACAGCGAAACAAAGCACCTTCCACAGCTCCGCACCATTTAAACAGTTCTCCTGTAACAGCACCAATGCTTCAAAACCAGCCATTTGTTAATACACACCAATACCTGCTTCAGGTGTTTATTGTGATCTCTCAGCTCTTTTTTAATCAACAGAACAACAAAAATTTGGTTAAGGTGCATCCAACTCCACACCTTTTTCCTGCACGCCTGGCTGCCCAACACAGTGCTCACAGGAGAACGTGCGATTTAGAGATGCTTACTCTGCCTGGTCGAACCCAGAGATCTGAAAATTGTTTCTCCCAGCCTTAAATATTATTTTAAAACACTAAACATATAACCTAACTTTTTTTCACAGAATCACACAGAAACACAGGATGTCAGGGGTTGGAAGGGACCTCAAAAGATCATCTGGCAGCCCTCCTGCCAGAGCAGGATCACCTACAGTAGGTCTTTTTTTTTTTTTTAAAACTTGCCTTTATACTTGAGAACATATCTGGACTTTGTGATCTTTAGAGCAAAATCCTGCACAGAGATCTACAATTTTGTACGAAAACTTTCCTTATTCCCTTATACTTCAGCCCCACAACAGAAGAAAGCTTTAGTCAATTACGTATGTGCCATTTCAACATACTTAGTTAGTGAGCTAATTTAAAGGAAAAAAGAAAAACAACACCCTCTGGGATGTGGCCATCAACTTCCTTGAAAATTCCTAGATAACACATCCACAGCATGTCTAATCCATTTAGTCAAACGACAAAACATCACTCATTTTTCAAGACAAACTTTATTTCTTCCCAAGCAGGATTTTACAAGCCTATGGTTTCTATAGGCAGGGATGCAGGAGCCCTCATCCATCCATCTGTCTGCCCGTTTGCTGTTGAAGCACCAGCTGCCGGCAGTAACAGGTGTTTTCTGGTTTTCTTCTCAAGAGAAAGTCCCAGGCGCTATCTCCGGTGGAATGCAAAAAACCAGCACGGCACATAGGGCCCGACACAGAGCCGCATTCCTCCCCGGCCAGGCAGGCAAGACTCCCTCTGCCGCAGCCCCAAAAACCCAGATGCTTTCCTGGGGAGTAAGCTCTATTTGGGTATACGCACTCAAAAAATTCAGCTAAATTATCACTCGAGAGGCAGTTTTCCCCACTTGTTTTTTGGGGTTTTTTTTTTGTTTGTTTGTTTTGTTTTTATTTTCCCAAGGAAAAACTAGGTTATCAACAGCTGCAGAGCACAGTGTATTTGTGCAGTGCAACGTTAGCTGACTGTCAGGACACCATCAGTTGAGGCTGAAGACTCTGCCCCGGCAGTAGCTAACTTCTACTCAATGTTTCTACGCAGGGAAAAATCAGTAACTTTTTTTTTCCCCCCTCAAACTCTGCAGTGAGCCAAAATAGCTCAAATATCTGAGAGTAAGATACACAGGAGAAAAAAACATTAAAACAGCGAGATTAAGAAAAACAAGTGGTGGAGACGAGGGAAAACATGGAAATGGATTTTTTATAAAAAACTGCAAAATAACCCATGACCAAAGCAAACAGCCATGCAACGTGCCACCATCATCTTCTGAGGAATACTTAGCAGCGAGGCATCACACAACTGAAC
This sequence comes from Apaloderma vittatum, assembly GCF_000703405.1. Classification (NCBI taxonomy): domain Eukaryota; kingdom Metazoa; phylum Chordata; class Aves; order Trogoniformes; family Trogonidae; genus Apaloderma; species Apaloderma vittatum. The sequence goes on along the minus strand of NW_009714344.1, from coordinate 62,797 downwards.
ACAGATTTCAAAAGGAAATCAAGTTTGTGTCTGATCTTCAAAGGCTTATAAATGCATTAACCTTTACTCCCTCTGTGTAGCCCTGATATTTGCAGTGAATTAAGCTAAATGTGGGCTTACATAACTCCAGGATTCCAGCTTAAATCATTCCTACATGGACTCCAGTTATTCACTGGGCATTTTTAGACAGCAGCTTTCTCATGGTGGAAATGAACAACAGCACCTAAGAAACTGAGAACAGGAATGTGATAGACACAATAAAGCAGCCACCCATAATCTAGTCGTGTTGCCCATGTTTGCAACATAAAAAGTTAAGTTTATCCTGATAAACACAGCTTTTGAAAAGGTTATTTCCCTCCCTCTCTTCAGACAGAAAAGGTTAACTTCATCATCTGCTGCACACAAGTCAAACTATCATGCAAAGGCGGGAGCTGCGAAGAGCCCAGCCCGGCATTCCCCCGCGCAGTAAAGCGCCTCTCAGAGCATCCTGGCAAAACACCCCAAAACTAAAACCTGAAGTTATGTTCACCTGCCTCAAACTCCTCTGCCACAGCCTGCTTGCCTAATAGATGTAATTTTGACACGAGCCTCTGAGGCACGGGTTTATGAATGGGTGCTCTCAATCTTAAAGGTCTTTTCCCAATCTGAAGGATTCTAGGCTTCTGTGATTCTATGAACAAGTCCTCAGACCAGTAAATTCAGAGGTAAAACCCAGCTTACCTTTTCATTTAGTGTAGTCATTAAAAATGAAGTGACAGGAGAGTTCCTCCCTCTGCCTGCTTTCAGATTAACCCCACTGACACAGCTAAATCACAAAAGTTTACTTATTCAGTCATAAGTGAGCACTGCTGAGAGCCGACTCCAGCTAGTCTTTACCCTTACTCTGTAATTATTTTAATTTATTTTTTTTAAGATAACACAGGATTCCCAGAGGGCCATCGGTACTGTAACACTAAATATAGCAGCACTCACAAGCTAAATTGCTGCCTACGAGGTTTATCAGCAAAGTTCAAAACAACGACCGCAAACACGAGCAGGCAAGATGCTCGAAATGTAAGAGGTCATTTCAGCAAAGCCCAGAGATGCGGGAGCCAAAGCTCCTTTGACAGTTGCCTGGCAACACTCCATTATCTTACGTTCATTTATACTATTTTTAATACACTTACACTGATCCCCAGGTCTCACCCAGGGTTCTCCCCAAAGCGAGTTTGGCATTTTCAGTTGTGGGGGAAGTTTGCATTCTACAGGTCTTCTGGAAATAACTGAGTTCTGCCAAAACGAGCACATGAGCACAAAACTAAAGAGTGAGAGCAGTTTTCAGAATGGGACATCTACACCTTCCAGCCTCAGTTCTGCATCACAACGTGCTTTTTGGCAGGCTCTTTCTCAACAAGTACCTCTCATGGCCGCTACCTTTTGTCAGCATCCAGGCAGACACTCAGTGCCTTTCAGGGAAAGCTGGGCCACACAGATTCTATTAGCTAAATATATCGAGTTAATAGGAAGCTACTGTAATATTAAAAGCATTTTTATGCTTAAAAAAATTGAAGTTTATTCTCTTGCCAACAAAAACAAAGTGAACTTAAAATTGAAGAGGACTTTGATTTGCCACTAGATTTTCCAAATTAAAGAAAAAAAAAATGTTCAATTATTTATTTCTGGGGAGAGAAATCTCCCCCCGTCCCACTTTCCCACTTGAAGAGAAAGAAAACATAATCAGTGTCCACACAGAACCCACCCTAAAGCCCTTCGGGCATGTTTTGAAGAAGCTATTTAGAGTAAGGAACATGGGCATTCTCTATCCTTGTATTTATAATGAGGCTCCACCATCCCCAGGAGCTAAAGCAGAATGAAAATGGGTCACATATCTAATTAGCACTATTGAAGCGTGAAGCTCAAACATCCCTGAAACGTAATGGATTTTTAAAAAAAAAATAAAAAACAAAAAACAAAAAAACTTCCAGCTTCATTAGAATATCCCACTGTTACCCGTGTGAGGTGCCAGAAGCTTAAAAACGAGGGTACCATAAAGCAGAGATGTATCCGGCATCACGCTGCTTCACTACTGGGGTAGTGGAGGCAATGCTTCGGCAAAATCTACTTACTACCTCAAAAATGAAGCGATTGGTCAACTAGCCTAGCACAGCTTGTTCTTTAATCACTTTTTATTATTTAAAAAAAATCCCCAAAATAAATGGAACACAACTCTCTTGACTACAAAACGTAGATCTACAGGCACAGATGTGGATGAAGGAGAGATGCACAGAAACTGGTGAGTTCCCACTCCTCCTCCCAGCAGAGATACCCAGATGCTGTCCCACGCTTTGCCCCCTTCACGGCATTTATCAGGAACCCAGCAAGGGCTCCGCAGCAAGCCCCGCTCCGCACCTGCATGGCACCAGCCCAGCGTCAGACACCGCCGGGCACGCAAGGCTGTCGCAGAGGAACACGGTTAAATGAGAGGTGTGTGCGCTGGCAGAGAGCACTAATGAGCTTCTCTTCCTCGCTAGGGAGGAGGCATGGGGAGATTGCAGAGGCGGGTGGAGGGGAAGAGGCTGTGGAGGACTGTTCCTGGGGTGTGTTAACAGCACATGAGGCTCCAAAGGGGGTGCCTGAGCCCCTGCAGGTCAGGCTGCCCTGCTCCGCCGTCTCCTCCACTTCCAGCCCGCTGCTCCCTCTCACCTCCCCAGGCTCCATTTTCACTCCAGGCAGGTTTCTGGCCGCTGCACCCAGCACTCAAAATTTCATTTGCTTTGGGAGAGAGAAATGCCACCGAAGCTATGGGGAATCACCCAGCAGCTCAGTCCCCTCCCACCCAAAAATGCACCCAGCAAAGACTTCCACACGCAAGCCCACTCTTGGTGTGAACACGACTCTGTGCTTCATTTCGATCAAAGTCAACAAGCCATGAACGCCACTCACCCGTGAGGCTTTGGAAGTCACTACAGCCTTCTGAAAAAAAAAACAAACAAAAACCCAAAACTAAACACAAAAAAACTCAACCACCATGAAAAAAATCAGAGTGGGGGAATTAATTGAGCCTGCAGCTGTCTGCTCTACATATCAAACGTCAGAAAGTTCACGTTGCTGCACAGGCTAATTTTTTTTTTTTTTTTAACAAGAGTTGAGCAGGCGAAAGCGGTGCAAAAACCAGACCAAAGTGTTTACTCTGCCCATCCATGACCACGCTTTTACCCCTCAGGCAACTGTGTCTTTTGCAGGACCTGGCACGTGCACACTTTGATGCATTTCCTGCACTGATTTTGCATTTCTTTATTTCAGTGAGAATTTTTTTTTTCCCTTTTTGTCTTTTTAAGTTCTTTTGTCGCAGTGGAGAACGAGGCACACCACTGCATGCAAGTGAAATACATAGTATATTATTTGACTTAATCTACTAACTCTCCTATCTGCAAATGAAAACAAAACCAGACGCACTTCGATCAGAGATCTGCACAAAAACGTATAACTTTTTTTTTAATGGCATAGCATGGCAGCTCACCAACGACCAAGCTCTCCCAAACTGCTCAGGTGGAATGGAAGTTAAAGCTAAAGAAGAGCAAACAACAATCTTGATCCATATTGACGATGGGGACCAGAAAGGCTGGAGACCACTGGTCCAGTGTCTCAAGTCCAGACTTCAAATTACCACTGCAGGGGGTAACACTTGCCATTTTTATTCTTATATTGATAGAACTTCAACTACATTAGTAAAAAAACAGCTTATAACAGAAATTACTCTTCACAATTTCTTCTATAACCAAAACTCACTCCCCATCATTTCATTCTAATAACAATATTAATGATGCGGCTGCAAGGAGACTCTAGCCACTAGCAATCTCTAGGTAGTAGGAATTATATCATGCTTAACGTACTTTTTTTTTCTCTCAAAGTAAATTGCCCAGCAATTAGTTAATTATTCTGTCCAGAAGTCTTAAGATTGAGTTTCCTGAGCAGCTCAGCTTCCACTGAGGCTTTCTCTTACCAGCTCACATGCAGTTCTCAAAACGTGGCCTCAGGCTTCAATGCCTAACTGGAAGAAGACCTGTGATGTGTTTTACACCATGTTTGATACTAGGGCCTCCAGGTTGTGAAAACTGCCTTTCAGGGCACTGAACCCCCACCCCCAAACCAGCCTCCTCGCTGTTCGAATTGCACATTCGAGGTTTCCCACCCATGGTGATGCGCACAGCCCGTGAGGAGCCAGGAACAGCGTCCAGAGCCTCCACCATCAGAAAGCCCCATTTACTGTGGAACAGAAATAGCAGAGGGGAGGCTTTCAGTGGAAAATGTGATGAGAATAGAAAGCAAGAGTGTAAAAGCCCTGTCAGCACATTTCATAGACAGTCTTTTTAATGAGGAGATAAACAGATAAAGCTTTCAATCCATGTATGGAGCTTTTTTTTTTTTTAATTTGAAAAGAAGCTAACCAAGCACACGGGATTCAATAGAAAACAAAGGCTGAACAAAACATTTTCTGACAAGGCCTAAACAACCTGAAAAATGTCCATTCTAGTGTCACAGAGAAACCAAAGGCTTCCGCTACTCCCTACCCACCCTATCCCTTTTCTTTAATTGCCTCTTCCTTTCAGGTAGCTGCTGTGCAGTGAAGGTAACAAGTACGTGCAAAAACCAACACCCAGTTCGGCGCTGGACCCTCAATTTTGCTGCAGCAGCACTGGAACTGGAGGCAAAGCCCGGGAGCAAGCTAGCCTTCCCTACTGGAGACAGACCCAAGCCACGCGGTTGGATCCAGACCTCCCCAGATGCCAGAGAGCTGCACCACCGTGGCAAGACTTGGTTTTTACTGCACAGTTGTCGGCTGCAGTATCTGACACCCTCTGCAACCGTTTGATGTGCAAAGAAGCTGTCCCGCCAATAACACGCTGTTTCTTAAATCTGACGCAAGACATTTAAATCAGGTGCGTGAATGGAAAACCGACATTGCAAAGCTGGCCTGAGGCTATTAAGCAACAACAGATTTCTTCATATGAAGATGATTTTAAACATGGAATTTAAAAAACATGAGATGGGACCCAGACAAACAGCTTTGCTAAGGGAAGGCCTCTCTTCAGATGCCACGCAGCAACAGTAAAGTGCTCTCCCACCGAGCTTTCCCCATTGTAACCTAGAATGGTGATCTCAGACTGCGGGCAGCAGTTTATTGTCAGTGGCCCCTTAAATGTCCCCCCTCTCCCCTCTCCTTC
>NW_009714344.1:41500-57562 GCF_000703405.1 Apaloderma vittatum | reverse complement strand
CCCCTCATCCTTCGGGTGGAATTTTCAAATGAGTTCTCCCATGCACAAAGAGATGAGAAGCCAGCAGCATCCAGTGAGACGCTTTATATCCTCTGCTATTCTCTCCTGGGTAGCTTGCAATACCCTCACATGTCATATATGGCATCTTCAAAGATAAATGACTTAGGGGGATTTTCAGCCCAATCAGGATCTGCCTGCAAGTACCACCACAGCTTTATCCCCGCTGTCCTAAAAAACTGCAAGCACACATGTAGCCAGGGACTTTTCCCTAGACAAGGTGGTAACACACCTACATAAACCCCAAACTTAAAAATGGAAACAAAGCCACTTTAATATACAAAACCTAACTAAGTGACAATCATACCACACAGAGAATAAATCTTGTTTTGGCATTTTTATGTTTCAGACACTGCATTTCAGGTTAGCAGAAGAAAACCATATCCTGAAGAGCCAGCCACAGAAACCTATTACAAAAACACATATATGCTTAAATATGAGACACTGCTGCCAGACATTTTCAACTGCAAACTTACCGCATATTCAACCATGAAGAGTCCCCAGGGACCATTTTCTGCGGTAATATTCACGATGTGTAAGTGTTACCATGTAGGAAGCAGTGCAATCCTGTAACCTGCTACCGCGGCTGTACATACCCTGCACTTCAAAGCTTTTACTCTGAAGCACTGAAACAGGGCTAAAACCTGCCTCTTGCATATAGTTATTAATACAGAAAAATAGAATTAAATAATTGCTTCAGTGTCAGATGAAATAAAGCCTGATGTGATTCCTAATTTATAACAGCTGCTCCAAAATTATCTCTAGACATTACGGGTCATGATCAGAGTAGTGACCACGCCATCCCGAGAGGTTCTGGAGGCTGTGTTGTGAGGCTGGGAGACGCAGAGCCTGTTACCAGCCCAGCTCCGATGCTGCACCCGTGTCTCTCTGCTGCCCGTGACAGGAGCCGGCAGCCCCGCGCAGCAGGACGCCCGTTTCACTCCTTGTTCTCTCGAATGAAGATGCCGCCGTGGTTCACAACCACACACGCCTTCGTCGTTGTATAACACAGTCTGAATACAACTACCCCAACTCTCTCTTTCTCATCTGGATTTGTTCAAATAACTACTTAGAAGGGCAACTCTGCCCAAGCAACAGTGTAAGCAAACATTTGAGCTTGTTTTACAAATTCTTGCTTTCTCGCTTCTATTTTGTGGAAGCAAGTTGGGCTGGATTAACCAGTGTACCAAAGGAAGCAATAAATTCATCACTACTCCTGAGTTCACTGAGATTTGAGCAGCCTACAAAGAAGTTCTGGGCACAAACAGCTCTGAATTGAGTAAAAGAACAGACAACAAGGACACAGATTACATTCAAAAACCATCTTAAAATACATATGAGCTCTCAATAGATGCAAAAGTTAATCCATTACCTAGGGATACAGATGAATACATCAGCTGCCCCAGCAATTGCTCCTGAGATCATGGAATAAGCACCGTCAAATGGGAAACTGTATAATGACGTACTCACAGCAAGGCCAACTGTCTAGAGTATCCCAATTTATGATAATGGTTGGCCAACCCAACATTAAATATGATCTTTTTCTTGAATCTTATCTCTAACTTTTGAAATATACCCTGTACTGCCTTCTTCCAACATCTTTATTTAATTTGAAAGCTGACTTTGGTATTGAGAAACCTCCATAGGCTACTTACTCTTTTTTTTTTTTTTTTTAAAAGGAATTCAAGAGTTAAGCACTTTTTTTAAATGGAGTATTTCATCTGGTCCAGACCATTCAACCATTCAACTCTCACGCCCATCAATAAAGAGATTTGTTAATGGACTTTACTTCAGTCCCCCTCATTTTCATCTCATACATCTACAGCAAAGAAGTTTCTACACAGATGGCAAATTTCCAGCATTTGCTTTCAGGCTACTCACCATGAAAAACACAGACATATTCCTTAAATATTATGTGAATCAGAGCCATAGCTCAAAGCCAAAAATAATTACCTTCTCTGGACAATATTCAGCAATCCATTCCTTTCTTCCCCAGCCTGCCAGCTGCCTTCAGCACAAGCAGCCATGTTTCTCCTCTTAATTGTCCTCTCCTTTGTTTCTTGCGGTTTAGTCTTTTCCCATTTTTCTCCTCATCTTTCCCACTCCAGCTTTTGGCAGGGGTCATACAAGGCTCGATCCCCAGGCTTTTTGCTCTCTGCGCTCTGCTCAGCTTCCTCCTGGGGGGCCAAACTCCCACTGAAATAATGTTACTGTGATCAGCAGCAGTGCAGCATACTCAATTTTTGAAAAAAAATCCGTGTTTTCAGGATTCTCAAACATAAACATAAAATAAACAACCTGACACTTATGAGTCAGATTAGCCCTCCTCTTCTGTCTTATTGTTCATCTTAAACATCTTGGATTGCTTCCATTTTTTTTATGGAGTTCAGGCATTAAGTGAAACATGGCCAAAAAAAAAAAAAAGGCAGACTCAAAGCGTGCTCAGCCCTGTTTCCTGGTGGCTGGAGACAGAGCCACCCACCTGACAGCCCCAGCAATGGGGGCTGCTTTCTCCTTAACCCGTTCTCCAGATTGTCACACCCAGGCTGTGCTCGTGGATTCCTTCTGAAAAGCAGAAAAGATTGGCTCTTCCCATCTGTCCTAGTACAGAAGCTCGTAACTAAATTTGGGTATGCTACTATCTCCTTTTTTGATGTGTGTGTCTTGTAGCTTTGCTCTGACTTAGCTTTCCTTCCCCTAGTCTGGCTTTACCAATGCACTTAATTGCTTTCATTCTGGTTTTGGACTTCTTCAGGACCTCCATCAGGCTTACGTCATTTTAACCTTCACAGACTACGCTGTGCTACCGAACTGTCAGCTCCAGTCTCAGGTTGGCCAGGCCACCTAGATGTCATTGCTTATCTGGTTATCTCTCAACATACACCATCATGATGTTTCTCTAATTCATCTGTCACCTACAACACACACCTGTCTGTCCTCGCAGCTCCTGCTGTGCTCAATCACTAATTTTCAGTTGTTGTCTATCACATTAATACTGTTGTCCCAGTTATACACTGTGAGTATATGGTGGATAAAAATGCTTTTGCTTTGTTCAGCACTGTACGATCTTGACTTGATACAAACCAAAGTAACCCTACATTTATTAAAACCTGGCCACAAAATAGCTCAAAATGTTTCCAAATATTTTTATAACCGAAAATACTCCCAACTATTTCATAAAAAACATTCCCTGCCTGACTGCTGCTTTTTACTTTGAAGTCAGGCACACTAACAGCAGCACTGACACTAGCAGATGGAGCAGACTGCAGCATTTTAAAGTTGCCAACAAGTTTAAGCAAACAAATTACAGAAACTGAACTTCACGTAAAACTTTCTTCCCAGAAACAAATACTGACACTGGATACAAACTATGAAAATGCCAAGCCAACACAAACACCGAAGGAGACAAAACAAAACCAGGCAGGAATTCCACTTTGGCGTAAGCGAGGTCGGGTTTTGTGCCCGGATCACGAAGGAGCAGTTTCACTTCTCTGAGAAGAAAAGTGTCTGCACCCCCGGGCAGAGAGCAGAGCACCCAGCAGGACCGGGGAGAACGATGCCGAGCGCTGCGTCCCCTCTGCCCTGCGACTCACCGGGGAGACGCTTGCCAGATTTTTCCTGGTGGTGTTTTCATTGTTTCACGCGGGGCAGACCAGCAGTTCCCGGGGGTGGCTCTTCCTAGTAAATACTAGGCTGGCAGATTACAGACTCCACGAGTGGATAAGCCTTGGAGGCAAAAAGCCGGGTGTGCAACTTCAATGATAGAGATGTGTTTTGATGTAACCTATAGGATTAACCGTAATCCTGGTATGACTAAATATGCTATTTCCCATCTTTATTGCCCATGGAGGAAAAAACTGATGACACCCCTACTTTTTTTCATTCTTCCAGGCTAGCAAAAGGCTGGGCAAAAGTTAACAGGCAATACACTCAGACTCTGTTTTCCACTAGCCAATTACTTTTTCCTCCTGTTTGCATGGATGCTGAAGCAAAATTTAAACTATCATGGTATTAATAAAAGAGCAATTCAACTATCAAGAAATTAATACAAAAGCAATACAGACATCCTTGTTAGTATTTTCTCTGAACAAAGGCATTCTGTAGTCCTCAGCTCCATGTGAACTGCTGCCACTTGAAAAGCATCTCCATTTGCCTACGCAGACATTGCACAGACACAGCCAAGCCTTCTTCTGCAGGGAGTCCTTTGAGTTACCTAACATAAGCCATTCAAATTAAAACATGCATAACGAAAACAGCTCGTTCTTGAAGCACTGTCATTACATTTTCAAAACAAAATGCAAAAGCTATGCATTTGAACAGTGAGCTCTGGCTGAACTAACCCATCGCCCAAAAACGCTGCTTTGAGAGCATGCTTAATATAGCACCAAATTTTGTGAAGTTATTTTGCTACAGGACACAATCACTTCAGAGTAACATTAAACTCAGTCACTGCAAAAGAAGCAGCAAGCAATAAAGCAGATTACAAATAACCAAACCTTATCGCATGACCTTTTCAATCAGATGTTAAATAGCAACTTATCTCTCCGGCAGATCATTGGTATCATCAAGGTTGCTCCATCAGATTCTTCCTGCAGTCCAGTCTAATGTTACATCAGCAAGTCAAGTGAGGACATGGCCATTTAACTTTCTCCTTTAATTGAGACTTTGCATAAGAGCAGTAGTTTCTTAGGGCTTTTTTCTTTGCTCAGGGGTGGCCATTATGTTCACATTTAACTACGTGCAATGCTTACAGCCTTAAGTGGACCAGGACTAGGTTCTCTTGAAGACATTCTCTACGGGCTCTTCCATACCATTGCCTGTGATGAGTAGGGTCTGGGTGCTCTGTTTGGGACTAAAAGCATCTCATCCAGATAGCTCCATTTTAACAGTCAGTATGCAACAGACTCTGGCTTCTTTAAGTCCCTTATAGCCATATTTTCTAGAATTAACTTCCAGAACTAGAGGCAGAGAGTCTCATCTATACATACCCTGGCTTTGCCTCAGCCTGAACGCTACGAGCTGAGAGGTTTTGTTTGCACACAGTTAAGTGGATGTGCAACCATATCACTTCAGGCAGCACTGTACCATCATTCAGAAGCTATCCAGATAGCAACAAGAAACAGGGCTGTAAGAATGAAGAGGCTCCAGAGCGCAGGCAGATACTTTTCAACTCAACTGCTTTTCCTTTTTTACGGATTAGCCCGAAGTCATTTGTCCCAGTCTGCATTCCTTCAACTGCTTGCTCATGGTAAGTACCTGCTTACTTAGCTGTCCTTGGTCACGTACGCAGCTTGCACAGCTCACTGCCCATGCTCTGCCTCTCCTGGAAATAAAGCAGCTCCTTCTCAAGCTGATTTTGAGTAATGTTACACTCTACCTCACAGTTGAAGGCAAACTCATACAGAAGGTCTGACAGGCTACAAGACTGTTCAGTGAAGGTAAAACCAGCACCCAGCGTAAAAAGGTTGAATTGCCCTAAAAACCACTTCCAAACTCCTAGGAGGCAACCTTTGTTAAGTATTAGAGGCTTTAAGCACTGGAAAATCACATGCCTAAATAACTCCGTGGAGTTGTACCCTCATGCTGGGGCTTGAAGGTTTTAGCCTTCATTGCAGCCATCTTCTTGTGCAACAGGAGCCTGATCCCAGGAAGAAAAATCAGCAGTGCTCTACCCCATTCTGAAAGGAGGAGGTGCTACATTTAACTGCTCAGGTTCAAACAGCTTCATGAAAGTCTGGCTCGGTAGGTCCTATCAGAAGCTATAGGATCTCCTCAGTTTATACTAGTCAAGGGCACTGACTGTGCAGCAGGCTGATCTCTAGTGTTCCCAGCAGTCTGAGCAAGGTATAAAATACCAACTTCTGCCTGCTTCTGTCCTTGATAAAACCCCAAAGATAGGAAATTCCAACATCCATACCTCTAGACTTGAAAGTGGAGGGATGACTCATTCACATGCATGCAGAAAAAAAGTTATTTTTTTTAATTATCAGCCTCACGTGGCCATTTTTACCACGCAACTCTGAATAATCTAGACACAGGAATTAAACTCAGTTTCACTTCTCACTTGCTGTTACTCAACAGTAAGTCCTGCTATTAGTCTGATGTAAAATCTTCATTTTTCACGCAAGTGCCCAGATCTTCATTCTCATTCATAGCACCCCATTGGCAACAGCCGCTACATAAGGACCACTAAAGCAGAGAGGACATAAAACTTTGATGTTGCGAACATATTGCACATCAGGCATTTTATCAAGACTAAACTACAACAGCTACAGCAAAACCCAACCTTGTGCCCATTTATCACTGCCTGCGTTTAAGTCTGTTGCAACCTGTCAAGTATCTGGGAGCTCTTCCTGCCATCTGTTTCCTTCCTCCAAGGGTGCTGCAGTTTTCATCACTGCTCTCTCACAGGAAAAGGTCTTTATTTCTGTGAATCTTAAAAATTATTTTTTCAAGAGGCTATGTAGGCTGAACCTGCCTATGCAGATTATAGCAACTGCCATTTGCTTGGATTGGTAAAATTCACCCTGTTACCAGTCTCTATCCTCACAGTCACACCAAAATGTTTTCCCCACCCTTGCTTTACGACCTGGCAATACAAACCTCAGTCAGTTAAAATGGCAAGAACATACTGAGCTGCTTCCAGAACGCAGCGACTTGCAGCTCCTACAAAAAGCTGTCACACCAATTATCAAACCAATTAACAGCAACTAAGCAAGGAAATAGACTTGTAGAAAGACTTGCTTGAGTTGCAATGCTGAGTGGTACTTTTATTGTTGCCCTTTGAACACCAAAGTTTACAACAGATTGTTAACGGTACCTTTTCTGCAGCACTGAGGTTCCTGCAGATGAGCATCTGTCTCCTCTCTGTATGTAAATATTGTCCTTCTCCTTATTTCCTACTGAAGGCACCTAAGGATTTTACCATTCCAGGAAGCAGGCTGCTCTAAATATTTAAGGATCCTTTTGGAGTTTTACAGCAAATAGCCCTCAGTGTATGTAAACATCTACTTGTACTTATAACAAAGCCTATTTTTTTCATAATGCAGCAGGTAATTATAGAGTAAACTGTGCTTAGAACAACAAAAAATAACCCAGCACCTTAAATTACAAGTAATACCCCTGAAGAAAGAGTGAATTAAAAATGCAGATCATTAAAAAAAAAAATTAAAAAATCTTATTTTCTGCAGCTACTAGCTTTGATAACTGAAAACTACGGACGGACTGGCTACTTAACATTCATTTTCCATTTTGTTATATACTGCAGCCCTCTTGCAGAAGAAAGAGTAAACCTGAGGCTAAATGACTTGTGGCAGAACATTTATATTAAGAATACCATTGCAAAACAGTCAGCAGAAACACTGTGGTGTTAACATGACATCTGAAAGTAAAGACTAAAAATCTGTTTAGAGCATACTTTGCGATAGGACCTCAGAAAGCAAAGGGGAACAACAACACTGTCCTGCACCAGGTGCATCTACTATATCTGCGAGTTTTAATATCTTCTTTACGTAATCTCACTGGAAAACACCAGGCCAATCTGACCTACATGTTTTAAATAACCTGCTGCTTCTACTTTATGGAGAAGCTGGTATTAAACCATTAAGCTAATAGTCAGAGCTGGCTACTGTTTGGGTTTTAATAAGATCTGGCCCCAGCTGATAAAGTAAAGCAAGAAAGAGCTTTGCACATGGAAGCTTCACATGAAAATCTGGTCATGGTAACACCAACTCAATTTCCTGTCTTAAGAAAGGCCATAAAACCAGTACTAAGCTCCATCTATTAAAAGATAGCAGTACCCACTCATATTCCAGCAGGTTGTGGGAGCAAAGGCACTTAGAGCATTAAGACTGTTTCTCAGAAGGTTGTACGCTTTGCCATTCACACAACGGCCTGAGCCTTCCTCATACTCCCCGTGTTTTGAATACTGAGGAGCTCTTCAGCACGAAGGACCACATGCCACGCTACCTGCTAAAGCAAACAGCCTCAAAATTCAGCACATCTGCCTCCAGAAACTTCAGAGGTAGTTGTAGAAGACAGAGATGAAATATTTGTAATTGGGAAATTGTGCAAGAAAACTGGTTAGAGGCTGTGTTGACAGAAAAAAAAACACCCCATGCATTCTTCAAATTAACTCCAAACTACCAGGCACTGCTTGCCTCTCTTTTTCCACCCTCATGAGCTCCCCGCTGTGAAAGAGCAGCTTCAGCGCAGCCATCCTTCCGAGTCTCCCCACACAGCGGTACCAAGGGTGTTTGTATCCTCCAGGTCGCCACTCCAGCATCAACTCCTGTCCCACGAAAAGAAAACAGCACTAATTCACAGCATCACTAAATAGCACACTGGAGTATGCTGGACAAATGAGCACTGTTAGACCGGGAAAGCCACAGAGTGCAAGATGACCCCCGCAAGTTGATCTGTGACCACAGGTCTGGCTGAAGCTGTTGCCTCTGTGTATTAGATGAAGGGGCTCTGTCTGCTATGTCCTCAAATTCCTTTCCATCTTCCACCTGGTCTTTCTTCAAAGCCAACACGATTCTGGCCAGTAATGCCGATATGTTTCCCAAGTATTTCATTCCATGGCAGCTCCCGAGTGCTGCATCTGAACAGGCCCAGAGAGAGAGCACTGAACCAAAGGCTCAAACTTCCTTAATTCCAACATTTTTACAGCAAAGGCTTATGTGCCTCCCATGACTGCAGCACAGCCAATGTCAGTGGTAAAAGGGTACTATAATTTCAGAAATTGAGCCACCTTCTAGTTTCCTAATGTTTACAGAACCTTCAGTTCATGTTTTCAGGTTCTCCTGTACTCAAGAATGCTGAAAGTCTTTTTAATCAAGTATTTCCTAAGATTCACCAAAAAATTTGAGAAATGTGGAATACATACTTTGAATACAAGCCCAGTAACACTTGGCATTTGTAGTATCCCACAAAGATGACCTTAAAAAAAAAAAAAAGTCCTCTCTAAAATAGCAAGCAATAGGACAGCACTTTCAACTCGTTCAAGGTAGATTTGCTTTGAGTTTAGATGTTTGGGATGAGCTACACAGTCTGCACAACCCTAGCCACTGCTTGCCATCTGGATTTCCCTTGAGGAACATAATTAACATCAAGTTAAAACCCAACCTCCAGCATCAGGGAGATAATTGAAATACAGGCAGTCCCAAGACTCTTCTTGGTTGCTAAACCAAAATGTAAAGCTGCAGTGAGATGCTTATATTAATTACACTAACCAACCATCAAGGGGCTCCTATTTGAGGGCACTTTTCCATGGATAATTCATGGCAGCTTTTGAATGATGGTCCGTAATACACTGGGCATTCCTCAACAACAAGCTGTTACAGCTACTTCAGGCTTCCAACATGAAAGTGCACTGGCTGCTTAACTCCCCTAAGGAATCAATCTCTCATATATACTATTTTGCAGTGAGTCTTTTGTCAAAATGCATTTCATGGTTTCATTTCCAGCCAATTACTTCCTCGTAACACCCTCAAATTACCAGCATCCAATGAAGATACCTATAAGCTATTAGCTTGAACTTGTGTTTAAAAAATATCTCAGTGTTCAACTGCTTTTTGCAATGCCTACCCTATTAGGTGTTAGCCACTTTGAGTTCTCCCTTGAGGTCCTACCCAGTAAAGCTTTTTGCAATTCCTCTGTACAAAACTACGCAGAGAGATACACCAACACGGTGGGTAAATACATGCCCCTCATATGAGAAAATCAATTTAATTGACAAGCTACAAAGTTAATCAATTAGATTAACGGTTGACCTACTTAAAGATAGGGAAAAGTATCTGATAGTTATTTTCTAGAAAATGATATGCAGTACAGCATCACCCTATAACCAGTCAGGCAGTCCAGATAAAGCAGGCTGAAGGCTAAGGGCACGCACGGTAGTGGAAGAACACTGTGCTCAATGGGGCACAAAGGACTCCACACTGATGCATTTACATGAAGTTTGCAGTCTTGGGGGAAAAATCAGCAGGACAGAGGCTCTCTATGAAATATGGAGAGCTATCTGCTCAACACAATAAATTTTTCCCAATAGGGGTAACTCAAATGATCAAAATTTTCCCCTCTGGATTTTCTCAGAACTCTTTATAGAGTTTGGTGTTTAACAAGCAGAGGGGAAAAGGAAGCAAATGCTGCAGCTCCCCGTTCCACGGTTAAGCTGGCTTTCCTCTTTTTCAAAGAGACAATCAGTGAACTCCTGTGAACCCGCATTTCACACTGTTGCATCTATGCCCTTACACAAGCCATCTATCCTGCAGCAAGCTATGGCACAAGAGGTTTATGTGTGTTCACCCTCAGCCGCAGTCAGCAGTTATCTCATTGCACTTCTTCTGTCTAGGGATCAATCTATTGGCCATTTGATTTCCTAATTCACTTTTTTCCATTCAGGTGACAGCATTTTAGGGAGATACTATATAAAGAGCCGATTCACACTACTATTCCAAATGGTGTGTTACGTGGGAGGAAAGGTGTGGGCCTTCCGTTGTTGCCTTCTTGGTTTTGGAATAAAAACCTTTGTTAGGTGGAACAGTGCTTCACACAAAGCTTATGGGCTCATGCTCCACAACAGGACAAGCAACCGCAGCTTAGCTACCTCAGTTTCCACCCCACACTACAACTTCTCAGCCTGCAGTGTGGTTTCACACCTGCATCACTGGATTAAGGCAGTGACTAGAGAGTAGAAAGCCCATTCAAGTCGCTTGATGAAAGGCTCCTGTGGCGGTGCCATGCTACTCAAAAAGACCTATTTGTACTGGAAGCTGGAGCTACAGCAATCCTAATAAGTCACTCCTTCAGCTGTTCGCCAGTCAGCAGATTGGTACATTCACGAAGGCTGCACTGTCTACTGCTGAAATATGCTTTTTTCCCATGCAATCAATCTGAAAGTCATAATTCTAGCTCATATCAGACTACGTGTAACGTCACTTATAATTAACAAACCTGAAAAGCAGCAAATAATTCTAATTATGAGAGACAACTGAATAAATGATGTCAAGTTTTATGACAAGGCGGTTGCGCCAGAGGCAATGCATCAAGCAGCTACGTGACATTAAACTTTCTTCTGAAGGAACATTCACCTGCTCTCTATTAATTTACTTATTTGATATTTAAGGACTGACAGCGCTGAAAAATATGTCATTCCATTAGACAGATAGCTGTCCTGCCTCCAGGGGAAACGCCGTTACTGTAATGGAAAGAGATTTAAGGCTCATGTGCCGTCAGCCTGGGTCTGCCCTGAGCAGCTGTTCAGAAACCCCGCACAACCATTCCTCAGGAAACCACAGACTCAACAGCACGGCCAGAAGTTTCCAAAAAATGAAAAGTATCTCTTGTCCCTTAAGAGAATGTGGGTAAACAGAATGAAGAACAAACAAGGAGGGGACGCAGGGGGAATTGTTGGGAGTCGACGGCAGCTTCTGCTGAACATCTCTTTCGTAAGGCAATTCAAGTCGGGAGGACACCAGAACGACTCTGCTTTGCAAGGTAAATTAGGACAATCCACTCACGGTTCTTGCAAATACGTACTCTGAAGGTAGCCCAGCATATTTCATTCAATATCTAACACACATAGAGAAAACATATTTTTCATTTGTGTTCCTATTTGCTCCCAAGAGTACTCTTTCCTTCCAGTTATGCAAAAACACAACTGTCATTTTGACTGACTTGTTTTATCCTTTTTTGCCCAGCTTTTCTCCCCACTTTTCCCAGAGGCCTTCCCTGAGAGACACTCGGTCTTAGGTGGCTTCAGCTGCATACTTTTCCTTCAGTCCTGGTCCCCTCAGTAAGTTTTCAAACATTGTCACACAATTTACTTCCAGAATCACCTAAACAGCAGCATTGTGTAAGGACAGTAGCAGTCCTTGGGATGGATTTAATTTCACCCTCCACCAGCAGCAATTTTAACACCCACAATGAGAGATGAAAGCTAAGAAGCAGAAAAACAAATGCTCGGGGGAACCTGATTACAGGGGAGTGCAGCTACTAATGCAGTAAGCGGAGCCTTCTGCCATCTCATTTTGTTGATATATTCAGTGATGGCATATCTTTCCACAGAGCTCCCTGCTGAATGGGAAGTATGCAAGAGAAGAGATCCTGACTATTGGGTTGCAGATTGTACGTTATTCCCTGATCCTTTCAGACAAACTGACCACGTAGCTGCTTTTCTGATGCCTGGATTTGTTTCCTGGCACATACCTATTCCTTAGTATAGAGGTGTGAAGAAAGCCGGGTTTGATATCTTGAAAGCAGCATGCCAGTACTTCTCAGCCCTTTCCCGACCCCTCTATCTCAAAAGCAGGAGCGTTGCTGGTCGAGTGCCATCCCGACCAGCTGGCCCTCTCAGCACTCTTTACAACTGTCTCATATCTTTGTGTGACCTTCACGGCGCTAACCAAGCATGGAGAGGACCGGGCAAACAACTCAAGGAAGAACACTAAAAATATCCCAAACTTGCATTAGTCACAGGACTACAGCCCTGCTGAGAGCACAAGTCACTGCTCACATTGTGTTGCACCCCTGCTTTTCCAGCTGAAAGGGATCTGCGCATCTACTAAAGCTCAAATTCTTCCATTTGGGTTATTTTAAAATTGCAGTGAAGAAATAGCAATCTCTACTGCTGAGTTCTGTCCCATGACCAAATCAGAGTTTCAGGAGGCGTCTCACTGATCCCAATCAGCAGTGGCATAATTCAGCGTTCAATAGCTTCCTTGTGTCAGTGTATCACCACATCAAAGCTCTGTCACGGTGGGTCATCCTCCCGTAATTTACTGAAACCAGGCTTCCTCTCACCAGTTTGTCAGAAGACTCAGCTGACGGAAGTATTTGCTCAGTCCTTACCTTGGAAAGATGGTCCCTGCAGACATGGAGACCAAACCATACAACCTCGATACTGAGCTACTGAATATCAGGAGCTACTGGGAATAGTTCACAGGTGGATTCAGCTACTTAACTCCCATCTGGTTAAAATAAAATGCAACATTAAGGATGGATGGGGGCTAAAAGAGAGTATAAGAAAATAAATCATAAGTTTCCAGGCTAGATAGGGTTTCAAGGATTAAAGGGTCAGCAAAACATCTTAAAGACAGGGAGAAGCTGACAAATGCATACAAAACACAGCATGAAAACCAACTTTTCCACTAATGTGAATGCTCACCTGCAAATGAACCCCTGTCATCACTCACAGAAAGTCTGGCTGTAATAGAAAAAGCATCTGTATTTTCCCCTCACTTTTAAAGTGATCACTCACAGCAACACCTGTGCATTTCCCAAGCACACCAAACTTTGGTGCTCTTTTAATAACCTGCAGGAAAGCCTCCCAGCTGGCCAGTGACCCACTGCCAGGCAGTTCAGAGGATGCAACCCCCTTTTTCTCCAGCCTCCCCAGCAGCTGGTGCTGAGGAAGGGCCTTGGATGCAAGGGCTGAAGGCAGCTGCTAAAGGATGTAAATAGGCAACAGCTGTTGGGCCATGTGCTTAACGGGTTTCAAAGGGTTAAACTCTGACACCAGGGATTCTCCTGCACATGGAGCTGCCTGGCCCCAAGGCAATGCCCTTGTCTCTGCCTTCAACATCACTGCTTCCAGCCCGAGGGGCATGAGAAGGAAAAGGATCAGAAAAAATTGTCAAAATTTTGTTTTGAAGACAAAGGCAAGGAAAACCTCAGAGGGAAGAGACAACCCATTAGAAAGCGTACTGAAGTACTCCGGATGCGCTGAAAGCCGCTCCGTACCATTCCTCTTGTGAAAGCATTAATGCTACACGGTGTGTGTCAGTACTATTTCAGACCAACAAACTCAGGCTCATTCTGGTGCACCGTGACAGTCGTCTTCAAATACCAGAGACAGCTACTCCTGCTATGCCCGCAGACCCCGGAGCTCCTCGCTGCTCCAGTGCCTGCTCAGAGCACACAGCCGAGCCCTCCGGGCACAGCTGCCACTTCCCCGGAGAAGCTGAAGTCTGGAGCTTTGCTTGGCACCCTCCTCCTTTCAGGGGGCTGGTTTTGACCTTCCTCTGCCTGCCCCCACCATCCACAACACTCTGGAAATAATCTCCAATCTACGAGCCTTGTGGGGCACACAAAGCCAGTGACTCTTTTTGGAAACAAACTCCTTGACAGGAGTTGAGAGCAACCACAAACAACAGCCTCACACTTGGCCTTCCTGTCTGCCAGGAGCATGAGAGAAGGAGCATTTTGGGGGAATCCTCTCAGACTGGGGTGAGACAGCCTGACCCGCTGGGTACACAAAGATAGCAGTGTATGAAGTGTCACAGCACCACAACAGAGCCTAAAGTGGTTTTTAAATTGTGAACTTCAATCCTTCTCAAATCCTTCCGACCCTGTTGCAAGGACAGCTTATTTGCTGTTGTTTGTTGAAGGAACCAACTTGGTCCTTTCTCCAGCTTTGCCCTTCCCCGGGGGCCAGGACCGGGCAGTCAGAGTTGCTGCCACAACACCCCATGTCTCACTAGGGTTACTTACTGTCCCAAACAGTTTGCATCCTGCATCTAATGCCAGGAACACATTGCTCTCATCGCACAGCAGTCATGTAAGTTTTAATGAAGATACATACCAGACCTGAAAAAAAGTGACTGAAAGAAAGGGATGCATTATTTAAACTGGCAGTGTATCTCTTTTCTCCGTTGAGAGCAATCACATGAACATCCTCCTCTGAAAGAAACCCTTATCAGATTAACCAAGCACCAGCTTTCTGAAGCACAGTTCAGGAGTGAGCTATGCTCTTCCCAAAACCAGTTCCAATGCAAACGTTAAAAAAAAGTCAGCCTCCCAACCATCACAAAGCAAGGCAGACAACCAGCTGTCTGCCAGTACAGTGAGGAGCAAAAAGCACAGACACAACAGAACACCATACATCAAAAAGAGATGTTATTTCTGGTAGAAGCATGGGCCCTTCGTTTCCTTTGACCACTGATAATCACATTTGGCAACAGAATTAGAGCTAGAACAAAAACAAGACCAAAATGCTTATACAGAGAAGTTACAGCAAATTTTGGAACATCTGCAGATATTTCTTTGACCAAACCCTTAGCATCCCCACCACCAGTGAGACACAGAACATAGAAGAGTCCCAGGGAAGCAGAGCTATGGGCTTGCAGGGTAAATGGGCATCATACTATAGGTTTACACCCAAGTAAAGCAACTCCATCCCACTATTCCCTTACACACTTAAATTCCATTGCAGCGAAAACCTTAAGGAGAAAATACTGAGCAAAGAACCCCCCTGAATTACCAGGAGGAAAGTAATTTCCCCCATATTCCTCCACATAAAGGTGAACTGTGGCACATGGGCCAAAGCTTCAGTTAAAAAAAAAAGATTAAGAGGGTAAATAGTACTGAAAGGTTCCCCTAAGAAAGGCCACAAGAAAATGGCAAGTGCAACAGATAGGATTTGGCTACAATTTTTCCATTTGCTGTAATGATGTCATCTCCATGAAGAGATCCCATTTATCTCATGAGGCTATATTTGTAACATCATATCTTATGACAAGCCATAATCATGTGTAAGACCACAGAAGCCAAAACGGTGATTCCCCAGGAAGAAGGTAAGCAAGCTCTTATTTTTCAGGCACTGTAAGAGAGATTTTAAAGTCATTGGTGCAGAGAAACATTTTCATTTGCTAACTCTGGTCAACACAATCTACACCATTCATAAGTGTGCCTGCACAGAACTGTCAGTTCTCAAATTAATGTCTGGATGCTATAAATAAATAAATAAAATCATGTGCTGTAGCGCGAGGTGGGATTCTTGCATAGCAAGTGCAGTAGCTGGAGAAAAACAAGGACAGTATTGTAGAAACCACCAAATAACATAAATCCTCACTTCCCTGTCACTAGTATTCCACATTACTTGCTGTGTTAGCATGCTAAACAGAACACAGCTCTGCAATAAACACCAGTGCTATTTATCCTCGTGCTTCCTCTGTTTTGGGTGTAAATACACACATAACAACCTGATCACATGAGAACGATCCA